>NC_135499.1:172671707-172906276 GCF_052857255.1 Amblyomma americanum | reverse complement strand
GTCAGTCCAAACCAAATCGCCGAGGAACACGCGGACAGTACGACAGAGGAAAGCCGAGGCTTTTCGTCGCAGCAAGTGACGTACGTAACATGGGAACTACGCCGGACGTGCAATTAATACGGTTTTACCGAGAGCCGCGGAGAAACAAACATTTCCACGACGCGAAAATTCGCTGTTACGAAACGTAACGATTGTGAGGGGGTATCTGCATAGTTTCAGCTGCACATAGGAAAACCTATAACACTTCGTGAGAATTGGTTCTCGATACGGTAGTCGGCGAGCGGTAACTTTCGCGAACCCGTCGTGGTCGCCATCGCTGCACAATGACGACGACAAAATGTCACGGTAATTAACGCTCATAAATTTTCTTCAGAAAGTCGACTGTCCAGAGCATGTCTATTAAGAACGATGCACAAGGCCCCCGTCACTCGAGATATATGACTGGCCACAACCGGTGTAGCATACGACTTGTGCGCCGTCCAACTTATCTGTGCATACCCACAATTTGCACATAAAGAGAAGTCGGAAGCTCTGTCGGGGGCATGGCATTTCGCGCGGGATATGAGACAATGCGAAGAACGGGCTGCAAACTGCAACACATGCACGGGGGACAAGGAACAACACTCGGGGGAAGCTTACACTCCATCAAGGGCAGCGAATGTCACTCCCTTCGGTGCATTAAGGAACATAATTTTATTAACGTCACAACGCATTCGCCTATTCTGCCTGGAAAACATTGCAAAACACAGCGGTACAATTCGCGTAAATTTTGCCAATACCAGGGGGAAAAAAAAAAATGACGATTTCGCGTAGGTAGGCCAAATGCAATTCGGTGCCGCTCGCACTTCGGTTTTCACTTCCATTTCGGTTCGCGGCTAGGATTAAGAGGGCAGTGCGTTCTGAATCCACTGCGCACGCGTGGAAGTTGATGGAGACAACGTTCATAGAGAGTGGCACTTAAACAGGCACTTAAACGGGATGTCTGGCTGCGGCTATGACGTAGTGGTCTAATGCAGTGGCCAGCGGGGTTGATCTGTTCGCGTCGCCGCGGGTTTCAAACCCACTCGCGGCCATAACGTGTTTTGTATAGACGACCAGAATGCCTGCTGGCAGGTGGGTGGGTCACCTGGCAGAGGCTTCGGACAGAAAATACCGGCGAAATCTGACATTCGAGGTTTTAGTGCTCGTGCACAAAATAAAAGAAAGAAAATTCTGGGGGCGCTTAAGTAGCCTTAAGACAGTAAGTAATGCGATAGCGGCGCCATGCGGTATGAGGCGGTACACATAAAGCCCCTGAACTATCGCATTTAATGAGCGTTCCTCAGTGGTCAAAGGCTGGCGCGCCCGCCTCAGGACGAAAGGGTCAGTCGATCGAGTCCCGGCGCACCCATTTTTTTTTATTTTCACCGCAACTGCTTGTCTTTCTGCAGGGGCATTAAGTAATGGTGGTGGGATTACGTCACGACCCTGTACACCAATGAGGAACTGTGCAGTGACGTCAGCACCATTGCACTGTGTGATCATTGCGGGGTGGTTGAATTACCCGCGCGAGGTCACGTGGTTGTGACTTCGCGACCCTGTCGACGAATGTAAATTTCGCGACGCCACAGGATTTTTCGTCGGACGGGGCCTGTAACGCTATCGCGGTAAAAGAAAAAAAAAGCGCACCGCTGCCTGTTACTCTCTGACAGCATAAAATTAAGTGAGCAAAGGTTGAGGGTGAGCCTGGTTTTCGCTAGCCAACATTTCGAAAAAAGGACTTAATTCGCCTGGGCGAAGACAAGTGGACCACGGGAACCATAACGATTATCTCCGCGCGCTTTCGAATAATAAAAAAAGGCACACTTTCCCTTTCATGTATTATGCTTCGCGCAGTTCCCGGCTGAAAATACTTCGAGAAGCCAGCCTCACTATACCCGAACAGCGGCGGATGGACTCAGCAGCGTACAGTTCTCAGCACTCCAAGCCAAAATTGCTGAAACGGATGGGACCAACTGCACCGCACAGTCCTTTGGGCGACGAACTGTAGCTGACGTCTCTTGACAGTCTCTATGAGCGATAATTCCCTTAAGAGAAGGGCCTAATGGTTGAGGCGTCGCAGTATAGTATCCCAAAGCACCCAAACCATTGTAACGCTTTAATTCCTTGATGGCTTCGATCGTGTTGTGGCCTTGCACAACCTCCGACGCATTTCACACTGCAGCAAACGGGACACATTTCGCATCGAAAAAAAAAAATTGGAGAGAACACTTACGCTCCGCCTTCAGGGTACGACGCGATGGCGTTGATGGGTTAAGAACCATATAAGGTGAACTGGTCGTTATCGAGTTTACATTCATAGATCCCCGGGAGTCTTCGTACACCACTCTGCCACAGTGGCGCATTAGGTAAGCGATGCGCCAGTATACGGTGCGAAGTCAGGTGCTGCCACCTGTGGGGCTTGTGCATGACCGAGACGCAGGTTGCTCTTCCCGAAGAACCTCTCGCGACCAGTCGCTAACTGAACTGCCACAGTGGGCAGTTTATTCACAATCAGGTGGGCATGTTGATTACGTCACAAGGTCGCGTAACCTATGTAGTCCACCTAGGTTGCTTCTCTGGGGATTTTACTGTGAACTTCTCGCTCACGGGCAACGACCCTAACGCCGGCTTTTCTGCGACGTGGGCTTGTTAACCGAATGGCGTTAAAACCGCGCGTTGCTGCCGGCAACAGTCGGAGTCAGCAAAGGGGAAGAAAGAAGGGGGGCAGCAGCGAGGCAGGGAGGGAGGCAGACCCGCGTGCTGTGCTGGGCAGCAGCCAACCGAGCAGCGCGGCGAACCTGGCCGGCAGCGGCGCAGAAAATAGACGCGCCCCGCACAAGCGCTGCTGGTTCGCCCGCCGAATGCGACAGCATGTGAAACGAGGGGGGACGAATCCGTTTGTTTGTCTGCGCGCCCAACGCCAGCGACCGTCGCGGGATGATGCGCGCGTGCAGTCGGAAGGAACCACATATGAAAGAAGGGAGCCACACTTTTCAGTCAACAAGTCCCTTCACGAAGAGATTTTCTCCAACTCCGATATACACTGCAGACTGCGTAGCAAGCCTGCTGAACCATAGTTCGTTCCGCACGCTCACTCCAAACGCGCACATGTTTGTCCGTCAGCGTCACACCTGAGCGAGGCAGGCAGCATCACTTTTCTCGCCATCGCCGCATTTGATTTCCTCCCCTTCCTCGCCCCGGACACTCGAGTGAGGAGAGGGAGAGAGCGCACTTCGTTATTCTGCACTAAACCGGCTCCAACGCACTCTGCCTCGACTCATTCCGACACGCGTCTATGCACGGTTAAATAACAGCAACGACAATGTCACCGCCATACAAAGAACAAACACGCTCCTCGGGAGCTGCGCGGGAGGACTAAGGACGGCGTGTCGCGTTTGTCTGGAAGCGACGGCGCTGCCGCGAGTCCCAACGACCGCGGGTCACGAAAAACACGGCTCGAAGAGAGAGCGAACAACGGCAGCCGAGCCGTGACCACGTGCCATCCCGCTCGCCCTGCCATTACGCCCCTTCCTTCTGCGCCCGACGCGTGCGACTTGCGATCGTTAGGGGGCGGCCGTCTTCGAGAACAACAACGGTCGACGACGCCCATCTGGATAACTGCACGGTACGCCGGGTAGTAACCAGGGGGCGCTGGTGCATGACGGTCTCTAAGTCAAGGACACGAATTTGCTCAAGGCAAGCGCTCATCGCGATGTCTGTGTATACACGTTTTGATAGATTTACAATGCTTTCTTGCTTTTGGCACTTGAGAAGCAAGAGGTCACGGGGCCAACGTGCACGTGCGCTGGGCGGACATCACTGGACGGAGCCGGGAATAACTGTCCGAAGAACCGCAGCGACCCCACGCAGCACAAATCGGTTAAAAAAACGACGACGATGCGCGTTTCTCAGACGCCTTCAACCGGAACCCGCGAAGATAAGATCACACGCGAGGTTGCGTAAATCTGTCTTTCCGCGCGGAAAATTTCGTTACATCCAACTCAGCGGCGCGACTAGGAAAAACGGGCCTCTCCTCCTCCCGAGATAAACGTGCGACGCGTTCGTAACGTCGGCGGCGCAGAGCGGTCAGGCCGCACACCGACAACCATGAGAAGGGTGCCCTCCCCCAGCAAGAGAAGCGGACAGCAGCGCGCCCGTTCCGGAAGCAAACTGGCAGCGGCGGCGGCGTCGTGACTGCCCTTCCAGTTAACGCATCGTAATTGCGCTATCTCGCGCCACGCGTCGCAGCGACGCGCGAGCCTTGAATGAGAGAGAGAGGGCCTCCTCACCCTCACCGCGGCTGCCCGGAGGACACGTCTCCGTACGAATCGGCCGGCAACCAGCCGCAGCTCCAGATGACGGGCACAAGGAGCGCGAAAGAGGCGATGAGGGAGCTGGAAGGGGGGGGGGGGGGGGGGCAACGACGTGGACCCGTTTCTTGAATTGGGCTCACCCCACGCGGAGACCCGGAATGAGCGGCGTAAACTCACGCACGCATGCAGCGGTCGCTCGCGGCGTGGGCACGAAGCGTCAATGCCGAATTCCACCGCGAGCACACCGAATCGGTGGGTCGGCGCCCCTCCCAAGTTAGTCCTCTTTTCTTTTCGCTTTCTTTTTTTTTCTTTTTCCTCCCGCACGCCGGTTCGCTTTATCTCGCAGAGCGGCAGCGTGGAAGCCATTAGGCGGGGAGCGGAGGGGGACAACCCCGGTGGAGGATCTCGGCGGCGAAGACCGGGAGCAGCCCGAGCAGGCCCCGCCCTGCAGTACCACCACCCCGCCGCTGGCCCGTGCGTGCTGCTTCCCTCACCGGATATGCCTCGCGAGGCGGCCAGATACCGATCGCGCGTGTGAGTCCGTGCTGCCGACGCAGCCGCCCGTGTGCGCAGTCCGACCAGGGCAATAACGAGCGGGACGACGGTGAACTTCATTTGGGCTAACCACACCGCCAAGGAAACGCCACAAAGAGGGAGCTCCAAACTGCGAGAAGACAGGCACTCGAACGCGGAAAGTAAACGATGAAAAGCGACCGACCTGTTTTAGCAAAAGCACGAAGAAGCAGGTATACTATAGTAGTGTGTGTCGCAGCTGCTACTCGGAAGCCACGTGCCGTTGGAGACACGGGAAGATGCTTTAACGGGTTGTTTGTCGTCAATAATGAGTTTGCCAATAATGGGTCGTAACTGAGGGCTCCAAATTAATTTCGGCCACATAAGGTGCTTTAGCATGCACCTAACTAATGGGCAAACGGGCGTTTTAGCGCCCCCCGTTCGCCCGAGTCCGCCCTGCGTAGCCGACACCGACCACAGTGCTCGGCAAGCGAATGCGAGAGCCGCTAGCTATGCACTACTACGGCAGGAAGGCGATCTGCTATCGGAGCGTAGACAGATGCGAACGCAAAGAAGACTGACCAGGAACGAAACAACCTTTGAGAATGACTAGCTTTTTAGCTGTTAATTTCCGTTGAACAACTAGGTAGCTTTCAAGGAGGTTAGGACAAAAAAAGAAACTTGTGATGGTTAAGACACACAGAAAAAGCACCTGACGAACAACGAAACGAGTGCAATGTGCAGAAATACGGACAAACTTCTGCACTAAAACTGTATACACGTAGAACCTCGCAGATTCGAACTCGCTTATTTCGAACTGGCGCTTTATTCGAACTCGAGCTATGGTCCCGTACACATCGCTTTTAAAACTGCAACAAATCTTCCGTCTTCTCCGAGTTCGAATTGTCGATATTCAACACAACACTTTGCAGCTCGCCTTCAACAAGTCTGCCGCTCTCGGACGGCCTAACACTTTCACCTATTATATAGAATTTGACTTCAAAGTAGACAGAGCGTGATCTTGACAACGCCTCGACAGAGCCTTCTCAAGAAGCCCCGCGCTTACCAAGGAACAATGTGAAATGTTCTGACCTTGCACGAGAACTTGCGCGACAGTGAAATGCAGATTAACATTTCATTTCAATATTCGTGCATGCAGTTGCCGACCATACAGCACACGCATCGGATAGAAACATTTTCAGGCGCGCGAGGGTGAGAAGCAATTGGCGTGTCGAACCGGTCAGCCACTCCAATGGGTACGGCAATGTCAGATACACGTGGATTGTAATTTGATACACGCAGCAACGTTCAAAGGGCGGTCGAAAACAAGCGCGATGCGATGATCCCGTTCAGTGTTCAGCAACGATGCGGGGAAATATCGTTTCGACGCGACTTGAAATAGTGGTCAACAGCTCAGCCCGGAAATACACTGCGCGACGACTCCCGCGTTTAGAAAACTTGAAAAAGAAATTCGCCACCCAGGAAAAAGTCACCAATGCCTCCACACACGCAGAACCAATATAGATATAGAGCCTATATGGATGGGAACTGTGAAACGGCGAGGCACTTGGCGCAAGCGCGATGATATACCGAAGGGCAAAGCACGCCTCGGGCCGGGCTGCCGCCCTGCAACCATTATACAGAGCGTCAAGTGGAAGGCCGACTGCAAGGTAAGAAAAACCAGCCACGGTAGAGACAGCATCAACGCAGTTCCGAAGCTTTCTTCTGGCAGTTGATAACGTAACCAGGTTTACTCTTTGGCTAGCTGAAAAGGCTGCCTGCAAAAGCAAGCGATCAAAGAGCGCCGTCCTTTCGATCGCATATCTCCTAATCTCCTACTTACTGTGTAGCGTCACAGAGGACCCGTGCACCGTGTGTGTGTGAGTGTGTGTGCGCGCGCGCGCGCGCGTGTGTGTGTGTGTGTGTGTGTGTGTGTGTGTGTGTGTGTGTGTGTGTGTGTGTGTGTGTGTGTGTGTGTGTGTGTGTGTGTGTGTGTGTGTGTGTGTGTGTGTGTGTGTGTGTGTGTGTGTGTGTGTGTGTGTGTGTGTGTGTGTGTGTGTGTGTGTGTGTGTAAGTGCGCGTGTAAGAGAGGGAGAGAGAGAGAGATTGTAGTCTTGGTTTGTCTCAATATTTCTACTCGAAACGAACCAAAAATTTCTTCGAATTATGAGAATTCCGGAATTATTAAAGCGTCTTTTTTTAATACACCTGGTGCTGACGGGAGGGAACAAAGAGCGAGGTCGAGTTACACGAGTACGAATTAAGGCCATTCCACTGCGTTCCAGCACTCGCAATAGAGAAGCGTAAGTAGGGAGTAAACTGTGTCCTCTAGCACACTCCCTTTAATGCTCTAGAGGACACAGTTTACTCCCTTTTTACTTCCAACATTGGCGTATCCGCGCTGTGTGCAATTAGACGCCGCTGTGCGTGGAGGGGAGCCAAAATGCTGTTAAGCGGGCGCTCAATCGAACACATTGCATACACCGGGCTATATACGACCTCCGTGGCACTCGCTGCCCAATGTTATTACTGTACCGGCTGAAGCGCACCAGCCTGGTTTCGCACAGAGCTTTCGGCGACGAATAGCGTTCGTGTGCAGGTATATATGCGCGCGGGACCACTCTCAAGAAGCCTTATCTCGACACCGCGACCGACGATCCCCTGTCGGCTAGGCGGGCGTACACGAGAGCCGCAAACACTGCTCGGCCCCAGCGAAGCCCGTTACAGGAGACCAAGACAGCGTGCGGCTTCCGCTATACGAGCCCCTCCCTACCCTGAGAGTATGGTAGAGTATGCATGCATACATACGCTTCGGCGAAGCGGAACGAACAGCAGAGCGACTAACTCGTCCAGGGCACGTCTGGTTTTGCGCCGAAAGCATCTTTCGCGAGTCTATAGGCAAAAAGTACAGGCGGTATAGAGTTTTAACGTAGTTAAACCGAGTATACGTGGGAAAGCAAGCGTTGAGCCTGACTGGCACATGGTTTTGCTTCGCTGGCTAGTCGGCACGTCTTGGCGACGATATTAGACTCAGGTTAAGCTCCGATTGGGGTTAAGCTGATCTGATCTGTCCGCGCTGTGGATGGAAGTTGATAACGATGTGCAATGCACGGCGCCAGAGTGTGTTGCAGTTTAACCCGAGGAGTGATCGGCTCCGGCGATAGCGTAGTGTTCTCGTGCAGTGGACATCGAAGCTGATCTATACGCGCCGCCGCGGCTTCGAATCTTAGTCGCGCCAATATTTATTTATTTATTTTAGGTCAAGGCCTCAGCGATGGTCCGGCTTTTGCAGCTTTCGCCGTGAAGTAGAGCTTTCGCTCTAAAAGAAATGCGATCACTGTTTGGCGAGCTGGCGACATGAGGGAAACAACTAGTTCACTAGAATGACTGCTTTTGTTTTAGCATCGGGATGGATATTTGACGCGGCCGGTAGCGAGGAAAAGAAAGGCCACGTAAACGGCAAAATTTTAGTACTAAACTGAGCAGCAGCCGAACGCTGGATACATCGCCACTGAGCCATACCGCGAAGGGTGCAACAGATACACCGATTGGAAAACGAGGTAACCATAAACTTCAGAAATCAGAGAACACTTCTCTAGCGTTGCATTACACTGAGCCGATAGTTTTCCGGCTCACACCAAAAGCACCCTCAGAAGCGAATTAAGCTGATTCCAAGCGCGGCCCAACCAACGAGTGACAAGAGTCAGAATGGCGCCAGTTCCACGTGCACACAGTCGCGTACGCACATAGTGCGGATGCGCGACGCGAAGTTGCTTGATGCCCCCCGCACGCGCAGGTGGCGCCATCCGTCGGCCTCCAAGTGCCGCGGGGTGGCCCACACGCGTGCACAGCGAAGGAGCGGCGGCGGGGTCCTCTGCCGGTGCACGCTACTCGCCTGCGGCGGCGGCGCTAATTGAATAGCGCTCTCATTACGCGGGCAAACCCGTCTCCCCTCCTCTTCTTCCGCGTCCGCCGCGGTGCTCATCCCTCATTATGTGATTAGGGCTCCGCAGACCAATCGCTCCCCCCTTGTCAGGAGCGCAAAAAGGGACACGTCTTTCTCGCCCCCACCCCCCCCCCCCCCCAAAGCCAGTCACCGCCAGGGGCGCACTCGGCTGCAATAGCCGATGCCTCGCACCTCGATCGACCGGTCTGCCAGAGGCACCGTCCCAGTGCAACTTCTCATTCACTCTTTTTGTATTCCAATGTAACAGCGTGCAAAGCACGTCTCTTGTCTAGCTCCGCTACTTTTCTGTAAACCGCGGGACTCGAGGCATGGCGGAAGTCGATCGCTATCGAGAACCATTTTGCTTCACCCTATTTCCCACGCGACGCGCCTGAACGACATTCACGGTTCTGCCTAATACTTCATACGGTCGAGAGTAGATGGATCTTCAAGTGCAAAAGCATCTTCCATCGTCGTATACGGTGACGGAGCTGCACAACTGACCACAGGTGCATGGGCTAGAACATCCAGTTCAAAACGCGCTCAGTTATAAAGGCACGGAGATGCATGCCTCCAGTGCCCGTCTCCATGCTCTCTTCGCGGTGACCCCGGGTACCCGCCCACACTCTAAGCTGCAGTGCCAATCGGCTAGGGTGAAGAAAGCTAGCCAGCCCACCCTTGATCAGCTTGGCCTCCCTCCAATCAGCTAGAGCTTCCACCCGGACGCAACCCATGCATAACCAGGCATGGGGTGCGCCCTGATATCGGTCACCAGAACCGACAACGCACTCCCTCACCAAAACAGGATTTTTTGGCGGCGGCCAGACATGTGACGCAGCGGAGGGTGCTGAGAATCTCCGGCTCCGCACAGGCCGCCGCTGGAAACTGAACCTGGCAACGTTTAACTTTAGAACCTTTTCCGGTGAGGCCAGTTTAGCAGTGCTGCTCGAGGAACTAACCAGCGGATATCAAACGGGATGTCATAGGGCTAAGCTAGTGAGGATAGAAGAACAGATAAGGCGCATACTGTGCTAATGGCCGGGCACGTGCTATGCTATCGTGGATTAGCGAATCAACAGACGAGAACTAGTGGGATTCCTCGTCAATCAGGGTATATCCGGCAACACAGAAGATTTTTCTTTTAGTATTAATGAGAGGGTGGCAGTTATAGTAATTAAAATTAGTAAGAGGTACAAACTGAAGGTGGTACAGGCCTACGCGCCTACATCCAGCCATGAAGACCAGGTCGTCGAAAGCTTCTACGAAGACGCGCAATCCGAAATAAGCAAAGTAAAAACACAGTAAAAACTTCACTGATGGGCGACTTCAATACCAAGGTAGGCAAGAAGCAGGCTGGAGACTAGGCAGCGGGAGACTATAGGGTATAGGCTCTAGGAATAGCAAGGGGGAGTTATTAGGAGAGTTTTCCCGGAGAAATTACTGATCATGAATACCTTCTTTCGCGAACAGGAAGTGGACGTGAAAGAGCCCCATGGTGAGACTAGAAATGAAATACGACTACATACTGTGCGCTCACCCTGGTATTATGCAGGATGTGAAGAGGGAACGGAAGAAACCAGTGAGGCGGAAGCCCCTCAACGAGTTAGCGGTAAGAGGTGAAGTAGAGGAATTCAGGATCTCGCTGCGGAACAGATATTCAGCCTTAGCTGAGGAAGGCGACTTTAATGTTCAAGCAATGAGCGATGATCTCAAAGCTATCATTACCCAATGCGCAGAACAAATAGGCGGTAGGATTGTTAAGACAGGATGCCGGCAACCTCTCTCGGGAGACGAAAGATTTGATTAAGAAACGCCACGGCATGAAAGCATCTAACCCCACGTACAGAACAGAACTGGCACAGCTATTAAAAGCAATCAATAAGCGCAAGGTAATCGACAAAAGGAAGTTTAATATAGTCTTAACGAACTCAGAGACCTTTTAGCATTCACTGGTATCTCTCGTGCGCGTGTGGCGCGGGTATAACTCAGGCGAACGCTCAGCCTGAGCAGTGGGATCAGTGAAGACGGGCTGTATGAACGCTATTGGCCGACTGGCACAGGCCTCGAGGCTACCTCGGCAAGGATGACGCGTCCCCATCGTGACCAAGTACCACGAGACGTGTGAAACGGACGACTGCCCCAATCGCTCAAGCACGCGGAACAATAAATCGAACCCGAAGTGAAGCCATATGCACTGCCGCGCATAACACACAGGCACGCAAAGAACTCAGCTCGGTCAAGTCGGGGTCTCAGTAAACGAGCATACTACCTGCCGTTCGCTGAGGACCCCCGTCTTTTCCCCTTCCCAGTGCCCCTGACCCTCTGATGCGCGTGTGATAGAGGGGACTGCAAAGAAAGAAGGACGCCCGGAAGCCGCGTCGTAAATCCGGCCCGCTCGCGGCGGCTTCATTAGCCCCGGCACCGAAACGCACTTCCAGGCGTCGTCGTCACCTCTCGAAGCGAGCGGCCGCCTTTTTAAAAGAAGCTGCGCGGCGGCGTCCCAAGCGAAAGGCAACAAGAGCTGCAGGGGCTGCAGAAGCGAGAAGGACGGCTCGCAATCCCCTCAACCTCGCCCTGCAGCACACACACACCTCGGCGGCTCCAGGCAGGCCTCGTCGTCGTCACAGCTGGCTTCCCTCGCGTCCAGCCGATGGACAGCGCTCATGCCGCTGCGCCGGAGGCGGCAGGCCTGACCGCTGGAAACGCCGCACGCTCCTCGATCCCTTTCCGGCACCTTTTTTCTGCCACCCCGGAAAACACTCTCCAACGAGCCGTATGCATTATCGTAACCACAGGAGCTTTGACCGCAGCGCAGCAGCGACGGTTGCCACGTTGGATGACTATACGAACGGCGAAAGGGAGATGTATTTTCCATTTCAATTTTGTTGTCCACGAATCGTCGTAGGGAACTCGTTGTTGTTGTCGTTATTATTATTGTTATAGAGTGATTTGTTCAGAAACAAAACAAAATGGAAGGAAAAGATGCTGCTAACGAAGACTGAAGCGCCTAAGCGGCGGCTAGCGGAATTAGAAGAGAGAGGGAGAGAAAGGGAGGGGAAAAAGAGGGGGGCAAGAGAGAGAAATGACAGGAGTACGTAAAAATGTGCATAAATTGCTCGCCGAGCGCGAGAGAGCGGCACATGTGATCTTTCGACGTTACGCACGACGTATATTTTGTAGTGGGCATAAAATGCGACGCGTACAATAAGATCCTTTGCGCACGAGACACGGAGAGCTGAGTAGACACAGCGATATGGCAGACAGAGTGCAGCCCGTGATCACCGCGTCGACCAATCACGAGTGCCGTGCCGTTCGGCCCCTTCCTCCTGAACCACAACCGAAGTTCCACAATAGTAAGTTCTACACGGCCGGGTACGACCATTCATTCATTCACGATCGGTGGAAGTGGGGACGAGATGGCGACTCTCTGGCCAACACCACTCAGGGAGCTTCTCAAGTCTCCTGATCAATACTGAGATTTGATAGTGCACCGCCCACTGTGGCGCAGCGCTGAGGTGAACTGGCAGCACCTGTCTCTCGAGTTCATGCCTTCGGCGGCGAGTTCACTGCCGTGATACTTAACGCGGCAGTAAACTCCGCGTTTCCTGCCAACACGAAGCCGCGACGAGCCTGATGACCCCACACGCGCTGATAAAACGCGCTGCGGTACATTAGAGGCGCATCGCTGACGTCACAATAGCAGCGTTTTCGTTGAGCTCAGGAGGTCCGCGCTGGCAGTTTGAAAAGGAACAAAATGATACGCGCCACATCACGCACAAAACACGTATCTCTAGGCGTTATCGAAAGCGCCGGCGACATTCCAGGGGCCTTTATGACGGGGCCATAACTTCCAGCATCACAGTGAGCGGCGGCGCGGCTCAGATAATAGAAGGCCCAAAGCCGCCAGCCCTCCCCCCGCCAAACTCAACTTCCGCCTGTCGGTGGCTAGGCCTAATTCAGAAGAGAAACCCGCAAATACGAAATATCGTTGAAGGGCGCCAAATAACACTGAAAACGGAAGAGCCAGCCTTGCGCACTATAAACTGCGTTATTTCCAATGTGCGCTCATACGGCAGTAAAAGAATGTGCTCATGTCGTCGGAAGGCATGTCATCACGGAGCCCCGAAAGGAACCATCGTGCAACGTCCCATGCGACGTGTACAACGTCTCACTTGGTCACACACACACACACACACACACACACACACACACACACACACACACACACACACACACACACACACACACACACACACACACACACACACACACACACACACACACACACACACACACACACACACACACACACACACACACACACACACACACACACACACACACACACACACACACACACACACACACAAAGAACACCTACACGACGCGTCGCATTACGCTGCCGCAGCTTTTTTTTTTTATCTGCCATTCATTAAGCGCATTACACTTAACTACAGGAATGGCAGAGCAACGTGTGGGCGACGACTGCTATGCGGCCTCATATGCCTGCGCATGAATGCCCAGAACAGACTGCAACGACGAAGCGAGGCGTCATCTGTTTACAAAATGCAAGAGCAGACACGGAAGCCCCTGCATAATACAGCTGCCGGGCCGAACAAACGAAGAGATACACGCCTCCTTTCGTGCCTCGACGTCCTTTTTGTCGACATTGTTGTTGTTAGTAGTTTATTTGTTCGCTCCCTGTTCGCACCCCAAACTTGTATATACGATCGCCGCCGCTCTTTGCTTCCCGCTACACACAAGCACGACATAGCCAGCGCTTTGCGAGAAGATTGCAGCTCTTCGGGGGCCGGCCGGCCGGCGCGATCGAACGCGCGGACATGTAAACAAAGAAAAAATGAAAACAGCCAAGCCTCCCCCTCCGTCCGGCTTCCAGGCTATACTTACGCGGAACCCCTCCGCCCGACTACGCTCTCCTCGCCGTTCGCTTCTTGCACGGCATCGCGCGCGTATGTGCGTACACTTTCGCCATTCTTTTCCGCAACGCGGCGGCTGGTCCACGGCGGTGTTTTCTTTCGTTGCGAGTTGCGCGGTTCCCGGCAGAGTTCGCGCATTGCCGAGCGAAACCGCGCGAATGTGAAGGGAAAAAGCGCGCCAACGAAAGAAACACCGTAGGTGAAAAAATGAACCGAGTTGTGGAGGGCAATACATTGGAACGCTGAGTATGTCCAGTAGAAAAAAACTAGAGATATAAGAGCGCGCTCGTTTTGGTAAACTTTATACGATTTTTTGTTTTGTTTTGTTGTTGCCTCTGTCGCCGCTCCGTACTCTGCCGCCTTTCCTTGGCACGGTTGGGCTCTCGCTAGCAAGAAGACCAACGACGGGACAAGCAGAGGATTCACTCGAGAGGGCAATCCTTTCCACGAAACTTATTCTTGTTATTCTTTAAACAGCGAAACTTCAGCCAGCGCCCTCCGCAAACACTGGGTGAAATGTAAAACGTCGCGGAACCCTTCCCGGAATGCTGACTTTTTTTTTCTTTTTGCGCACACTCGTTTTGGCGCAGCAAGCTCTTTTGGCATACCGCGGAGTCAACGATGGTCGCGCTATAAAAGCACGCACACAGCATGTCACAAGCACCAAAGGCTAAAAAAAAAAAAACTCGCGCACCTGTTAGTCCATGGCGGCGTTTATTTCCGCGTTACGCGGTTTCCGGCCTCTGCAGCACTAACTTCGTTTAGTTTTATATATATATATATATATATATATATATATATATATATATATATATATATATATATATATATATATATATATATATATATATATATGTGTGAAGGGATCGAATGGGCAGCTGCGTTGAATCACTGTGAGGTCGATCACGTGCCCAGTCCGTGGGCTGCCAGGACGCGTCCCCAACACCCTCTCGCCACTTCCGGCACATTGTGGTTCCTGCTGTCTCTGCGGCAGTGATGAACAGCCCTAATGGGGGCCCACTCGGCTTCGAAGGTCAGGCACCTGCGCTGCACAACGCTGCGCGGGGACCGAAAGGCCGATGCTGCCCTCGCGCAGAAGGTTTCATTACGGGAAAACGGGGTCTCTTTCCGAGGCGGGAGCATTTAGCTGCTCGCCTTAAACAAACACAGCCGCGTCCACCGCCGATGGCTCGCGGCGCCGCGGCCCGCCGCCCTTGCCGACACCCGACACACTGTCGTTGCGTCTCGCGGGGGGGTCCCGTGCCGTGAGCTAATGGGGACGTCGGTTTCGGGGAATTGTCCCGGGCGGCGGACGTCCATTTTAACCCCCGTAAACAACAGATGCGGATCCCTCGTTGACGCCGCCGCGTGCATTAGTGGCACCGCGGACACGCCGGCGCCTCCTTGAAGCATCTGTCGAGAGACGACTCCCAGTTGTTTGGACCCTCCCGGAATGTTGTCGCGCCTCGTCCGTAACAGCGGCAAGCTAAGCCGCGTATGCGCACGAGAGGCGCCCCGCTGTGGTCCGATGACAGGACTAAGTGCGGAACAGCTGCGGGCCGGACGAGAGTCAAAAGAAAACGATTGCGCCTGCGGGCACAATGGGAGGTTGTTTTTGCTTTTTCTTCTGGGGGCGAGAGTGTGAGCAATACTGTGAAGGCATGGGGCGTGCCACCTAAACCTGGTGGGCCAATCATTTCGAGTGTCTATTCCCGGAATGCCATGTTCGTATAGCTATTTTGATGTTCTTTTCGTGTTGGGCATTTTAGGGAAAGGGTTTTGAACCTTGCCGAAGCGGGAAGGCGTGCCATACAGTTTTTGAACCAATCAGGTGTTAGTTGTTTGTGATTGGGTGATGCAAGGGGTGGGCCAGTCTCCTAGGTCTTTAAAACCAGGTCCGGAGCCGGGAAAAGGCGTTCTGAGCTAGATTTAGATCCCTTGCATCTTTGGCGATGCCAAGGAGGGAAGATTTTCCCTTAGCCAGTTCCATGTAATCATGCTTGCCGTTTATTCTGTTGTAAATATGTGAATTCCTGTATAAAGTTTCAGTTTTCCTTCCTTCAGTCAAGTTTTGCCGGATCTCGTCTGTTATACCGTCTCGTCTCGGACGGTGGGGCACCCGGTGGTGGAGCCCGGTATACGAGTTATACGAAATCTCACCACGACCAAGAAGAACGAACCTATCTTTACTATATATATATATATATATATATATATATATATATATATATATATATATATATATATATATATATATATATATATATATATATATATATCTGCGAAAGGAAACAATGTAGATGTCGGCGGAACATGTTGCAGTGCACGTGCCGAGTTTAGGCCAAGATAGTTTATAAACGGTGTGTAAATGAGTAAACGATTAGGCCGATTGGATAGGAAAAAGGCACCCGACTTCGCGTATTATTCATATACGAACGTGATCGGAACGCATGCACGATGAATTACTGTGCGAAAGGCACTAACTACGACGGCTGACGCGTTAAAACGTGCAGCTTCGGCGCCAGAAGCCCCGCGTAAAATACCCCGCACCAATTTCCTCACTTTCGGAATCCCCCCCCCCCCCCCTCCTTATATCACACCCCGACAGGATTGCCAAGAACAGACGACCCGCAGCGCAACACACGCGCAGCCACTACGCATGCGCAGATTGCAAGGTACAAGCCAGACCTTAAAAGGGGAGTTACATAATTTGGACTACATATCTGAACCACCACCACCTCCCAAACACATCCTCTCTCGGTACCGTGGGGACCTCGAGCACCTAAACCAATGCATGCCGCTACCTCCACCTTTTATTTGCCCGCTTTCTTTTGGGATTGACCATAACATGATAACTTATAGCACTGTTTCACGTTACAGGCAATCATTAGTACTAAGTAGCTCCTTTTTCTTTTTAAGGTCTGTGCATTTCCATCCTTCCTTTTTCGCGTGCTCGTAGGCAGTAAGAGACAGAAGCGAACAAGACGCGGGGCTCCTGGACACCTTTCGAAAGCAATTCAGGTTCCCGCGGCTAAAAAAGATTGTGTAGCACGGCGCTAGGGGGTTAGTTTGAAGGAATGAAATTCAGAACGTCTTGCACTGGTGGCATTGGTAAGAGGCAATTTGGAACAATTTCTGGAACACTAAAACTATGAGCAATTTAGAGCAAAGGAACGTCGATTTAGGAGCGGCGTGGAACACTAAAATTTCGAAACTGGAGGACTTGCATTAAAACGCTAGATTAGAGGCACACCGGAGCATATAGCTTCTAGTTCCTAATTTGAGCACTATGTCACACAATGTTTTTTTGTTTTTTTTTTTGCGGGGCTTAACGTCCCAAAGCAACTCAGGCTATGAGGGACGCCGCAGTGTAGGGTTCCGTAAATTTCGACCACCTGGGGTTCTTTAACGTGCACTGACATCGCACAGTGCACAGGCCTCTAGAATTTCGCCTCCATCGAAATTCGGCCGCCGCAGCCGGGATCGAACCCGCGTCTTTCGGGCCAACAGCCGAGCGCCATAACCACTGAGCCACCGCGGCGGCCACACAATGTTTAGTTGGAGAGACCATACACCGCACATACTCTGGAACACAGTATCTCAAATGGGCTGATGTGCGGCTCTTCCCTTCTCTTTACAAAGCAAAGCTTTATGAAGTCTCCACATTAAAAGCCCCGGTTTTCCATATGTCAGGCAATGCAGTCACGCTTTCTTGCACGCCTCAATCAGTCGCCCTCCTTATCCTTGTAAGCCAGTTTTGATCAGCCCATGTGCTGGCTGAAAAGCATCGTCGACATTTCTGCCTGCAGTGCGCATACTGTAAACAGAAAGGAGTAAAAAGGCGTAAGCTGTCCTCTAGCACGCACCCGTTCATAAACGGTAGTGCTCTACAGATGGCAGCTTACTCCCTTTTTACCCCCACATAGGCGTGTTCGTGTTAAGAGGACACAAAACCTGCACTAGCCGTGAACGATGCATACAGCTCCACGGTGCACAAATGAAACGAATGGCGAAGTGCGAGCGCAGCAACTCCCCGCGGTGTGCCCATTTATAAAGTTATAACGCACGCTAGCCAAGCACGAATCAGATCGACGTGGCAGTTAAAGTCTGATACATCTGATATATCGACGCGGCGCTCGGTTGCAGCGAAGACGCCAGAAGCCGACGTGCGGGAACGCTCCGCGCGGCCGCGATCTTCATCGCGAAAGTATACATGAGCGTCAAAAATATTCCGCGCACAACGCGAGAACGATGGGCGTTGCACGTACGCGATAGAAAGCAGGAGAAAATCTTCCACGCGAGCTCAGCATTGCCTTGTCTCGCAAAAGCCTCCGAGCTCACAGCGAGACTACCCGAGTTAAGAGCGCATCTCGCGGGGCGGATGCCGAGTGGATACACTAATGCATGCGTATAGTCAACGCTTCTTGTCCTACTCCTCCCCCCCCCCCCCCCCCCCCCCCCCCCAAGCCGAAGAAGCTTGCCGCCAAACCTGTGCAACTGTAGGCCGAAAATGGACGTGCGGATCGCGCCTCGCAGCCATTTTCATCGTTGGCCACGCTGTCTGTGAGATTTTCACAAACGAACTTTAGGAAACTAGAGAGAATGTTTACTACATTAGAATCAGAGCGAAAGCAAGGATTTTTGCTACGTAGAACACGGCGAAGCGCAGGCGGTGCCGCGGGACGGAGCGCTCTCGCGCTATAGGCGAACAGACAACGCGTACAGACAACGAACGATTTCGCTCGGGGTTGGTACCCATGGGACTAGTGCTTACGCACTCTCAGCGAACCCTGCGATGCGCGGCGAACGTACGCCGCAGAAAAACCGCAGCTGTCCGGCAACCCTGGGCGAGCAGGCGGCTAGCAACCCTGGGGAGGAAGACGGGAGACGCAAGATGGACGCTGGACAGTGCGCACCCATGTAATCGCTCTAAACTTAACCTTGTTAATAAACAGTTTGAAAAGGTAATAAGGCATCCTGCCGTTAATTCGCGCCCTAACACGAAAAAAGCCTGCAGCACTAAAGACTTACTACCCGGTGCAAAGCATGGAACGCTGTCTATGCGTCACGGCCGTACTTCGGGTACAGTCAGCGCGAACTCTCTCCACGAGCTGTCGCCAGCTGTCACGGGGAGATCGCCATATATGCGCCTGTGAATTATTCCACCAAATAATATTGCCATCGATCATCGTGTCTCTTCGGCTGGCCGCCACGTAACAACATCTGCGTCACGATTACAAACGCGACTTTCGATCATTAGGCCAGGTCGGCCGGAAGCACGCCGATGAAAGGTATATCCTAAGGACACGCAAGCGTGAGGTCGTCGATCAACCTCCATCTCGACGCGTGTGCAGCTCGTGTTTCATAAGCAACAGAGAAACAGGCAGCGGCTCGGAAACGCGTGCCAAAATTTCTCCGGACCGAAGACTGCTCGCGCACACTCATGACATAAAAGGTACACCATGGAAGCCCGAGTTTGCGAAGTTTGTTTCTGTCCATTTCCTGCAGACTTAGGGGGCAAATAAAGAATTCCGCGTGAGTCATGTTTGTTATAAGTGGTTTGCAAAGGACCTTAACCTTTTTGCAACGGCGGCGACAACTCATGTTATGTTTGCCTATATGGCCGGCGCACGGCACAACCCAATTCGAAAGCAGCGAGTGTGGAGGAGTTTGGCGCAATTTTCCCAACTTTTATCAGGACGGCGTAGTTTGGCGCAACGGCGGCGTCACTGGTCGTGACTCTTATTCCAAGCGGGCGAAACTTCAGTTTAGCGTAGGAGAGGGCACTACAGGCCGAGGAAACAACGGCGAAATCATGCGACGAAATACTTGGCCCGAATGGTCAGCAGTGTAGTGCACAAGACGGCGTCCGTACGCGGCTGCGTTGTGAAATCTCGTTAATTCGAACTCGCTTATAATCCGAACTGACGCTTCCGTCCCGTCAAAATCACACACTGAAGAATCTCCACTTAAGCTGAGCTTCGCATAAACAAAACAAATGCCCCATCCCTTTCGAGTTGAAATTATCGCGGGCCGGCTTATTTCCATTAGCCAGCATAAAGCGCGTTGCGTGAAAGCAAGCCCTGTAGACAGCACCGCGTGCCACTCGCTAAGGCTGACTTTACGCCAGGCGCTGGGCTCCAATTTTCGCCGATAACAACCTCCAACCACTGGTTTCCTGTCTGCTTGCTTGTTTGTTTCAGGAGGCCAGACACATTCTACAGAACTCGCCAGAGGAGTCCTCCATTCTCGGGCCCTCCTATATACTGTATAACATCTCCAGCAGATAAGGTTTTTGGCGCGTAGAACCTTAAGATGGAGATGTCGTGCTCGCAGAAGGCTATAGTGCACACATCTGACAACCGGCTTCACCCGTCACACAGAGATCAGATCGTAGGGACGCCGTCGTTTTTTCGCTGTCCTACTGTCCCGCACCAGCACACTTACGCGCACATTTCTTTCACACGCCGACGTCCGCTGAGCGCAGCACCCGACATGATGTAAGACGGCAGCGCCCTGTCACGCACATCCAACCGCGTAGCGGTGATATGCATTACCTACGCAACGTTT
This sequence comes from Amblyomma americanum, assembly GCF_052857255.1. NCBI lineage: Eukaryota > Metazoa > Arthropoda > Arachnida > Ixodida > Ixodidae > Amblyomma > Amblyomma americanum. The sequence goes on along the minus strand of NC_135499.1, from coordinate 172,885,976 downwards.
CGTAAATCGACGGCGCTGATGAACGGAACCTGAAGAGGGCGCCAGCAAATCGCGGATCCGAATGCCCAAGGCATCTCGGCAATTCGTGGGCAACGGGCGCTCTCGAGTTCGGCCAACGAGGTAGGCCGACGCACCACTTCACAGACCGTTCGAACGCGGGGAAGACATTTTGCGGCACTGTATCTCTTACTTACTGACACGAACTGCAGCGTTTAAAGATAGCTTCTGCTAGCTAGGCACCATCAAGGTATAAAAACAAACCGCAACGAAGAACAGCGTCGGTTCTCCAAAGCACATATTCCATCCCGACAGCAGAAGCATGCGACGTGGAAAGCACTACCTATCAGTAATAATAACCGCACCGGCGACTCCGAAGAAAGTGAAGCGGAATTAAAAGGACCGGCTCTCCGAGTTGGCGCAATCAGCGCACGCTTGGCGATGCAAATCGTCGCGCGCGCACGCGGTGTGTCTCTCCATTAGTGGCGCAAGGTGGCGGGCACAGCAACCAACCAGTTCGCGTGCGCAGAATACAAACCAGCGCGCAGCAGCGGCGGAGGACGAGGAGCCGACGACGGAGGCGCTAACTCTTCTTCGCAGAAGTCACTGCACCTCGCCCTTCTTCCAACACGGAGCGCAGAAATATAAAGCAACGCCTCCCCCGTCGTCGCAAAAGGGGAGTTCGCCGCCCCACGCCGTCTCGAGCATGCGCCAAGATGGAACAGAAAAGAAACACGCAGCCAAGCAAAAGCGGCGCCCAGGGGCGAAAACGGCCGAGTACCGGTTGGCGGGATAATGAGGCACGCAAACAAACAAACGCCAAGGTCGTCCGGCGGGCTAGACCGTCCAACCGACTTCCCCACTGCGCCACACCGCGCGAGAGGAGCCAAATTTATGGCCCGAGAGAGGGAGAAGCAGCAGCTTCCCATGAGCAGGCGAGATGCTGCTGCTGCGGCGGCAGCCCCGGAGAAAGATTCGAGAGCCCAGAGGGGAAGAGAGAGAGAGACGGAAACATCAAGCGCGAAGAGGAAGAGAGAGAGAGAGGAGAGAGAAAATGCGCGACACGAAAGCCGCGCGTGCTGGTATGCCGCGCCCGGGCGCTCGGCTCCCAAAACGGGAACCGCGATGCCGCTTGGGAGATCGGACCGGACCGCGGGCCCGGCCGGCAGGGAGAAAGCGATGGGGGTACGGCAAAAAGGAGAAGGAAAGAGCGCGATATATAAAAAGAAAGAGCGGAGCGGGTGTGGAGGGGGGCGAAGAAGCCGTCGGCATTGACGGCGCAGCAAAGAGTGCCGGCAGCAGCCGTAATCTGGCCCGCTCCCTCCTCGCCTTTTGACGGAGTCGTTTGCGCCGCCGGCTGCCGCCGCTGCTGCTCAGCGTTGTGCTGCTGCGGGGTACAAGCCGGCGGGAGAGGAGGCGGGGCGAGGGTGCACGAGGTGCTAACGTGTCGCGGCTTTCACCCGCAAGCCGCGGAGCGCGGGAACAAGGAGGGGATGGAGGGAGCGTCGCGCCCAGCCCCTGCAGAAAGAAGAGTCGCGGCGGTGAAGTGGGGAGACCTTTGTCGCCGGCGAGATGCGTCCCCCTGACAGCTAAATACAGTGACGCGCTCCCGGAGGGATCCCGCCGTCCTCTCCACAGAGCAGCTCTCGCCGATGCCGGTCGCGAGCACCGACGTGTCGGCTTCGGACGCGCGCCCGCCGTATTCGAAGCCTGCTCACTGCGCTCGCGCTGTTCCAGCCTGGTTCGAAATAACGAATAAGGCCCTTCCAATGATCGACTGACAATGAGTGGCAGGTCGTTAGTCGCTCACAGAGATGACAGCAACTGCAACCAACGAGACGAGACGATAGCGAGTTGGGCAGTGGGATAATGGCACCACTGTGATAGGAGTGCCAATCGAGACGGCCCCGCATAGCGTACCAAGAACGCATTCATTCATCGTCCGCTACAGCTCCCTTCATTGGGGCCACTCATGCGAAATGCTTTGCTGCCTCGGTGCACAAGTATTTCAGGTCACGACGTGCCAGAAAACAGTAGCTGTTATACGTCTAGAGCCTAGGAGAAAACATCATTCGCGTACCGTGACCAGGCCAAATTCATTGTCAGGTATAATAACGTAACCCGGTGTTCATTACGGCACGGTCACTTCTCACTTATGCAGGCTGCTATTCCGTCTTAGTGAACAAGCATTCCAAGATGCTACGTTATGATAAACGTATTTTTCCACTACTGTCGTTCTTTCCACGGAGTTTGAACACACCGACGTACGGGGAAAAACGCGGCCGCAACAAGCGTTCCTGCTAGACCGCGGCTTGCCAACGCCATGTCGCAAGTACTCGACGTCAATCACTAAATGGAGAACACTGAACTCTTGTTTCAGATTTTTTTTTTTTTGGCGCAGCTTTATGTATTCGCGCTAAAATAATCCGCAGGTGAGCTCCGGAGATTGCAGACCCATTCCAATGCGCACAGCGCGACGACTGCAGTAACAAAACGAAAGACACTATACAACGCGCGGACGCAAGACTGGGTGACGCGAACGGAGAAAAAGTGCAAAAAAAAAACTATGACTCGCACGCGAGGCCGTCCAACGACGCACACACGGAAGCCTCCACGCAACCAGCGACACTCGAGCCGACGCCACCAGGAAGCGGCGCCCCAGCAACGCACACGACGACGCAGTGAAGTGCGCTGCAGTGATCGCGGGGGCCACCCAACCCGGCAGCGAGGGAGAGAAGGCGCCACCGACACACGCGCGGGCTCAATTTGAAAATCGATAGCCGCGAAGACGGCGAAACCTCGCCACGCACACACGAACGTCCACAGCCACAGCGCGCACCGAAGAGGGGGGAGGGGGGGGGGAAATAAAAGAGCAAAGAGGAGAGGGTGAACAACGACTCCGAGCGCGATGGGGCGGGGGGGCGGGAGAGAAACGAGACGCGCGGGCGAGCACTGCGAAGTATGACGCGGAAAAGAGGGTTTGTTTTGTTTCTTTTTTTTGTGTTTGCTGCTGGACTGCTGCTGCGCGGAGTACCCGGAAAAACGCGGACGGAGAAACGGGGGGTGGGGGGGATGGGGGGGGGGGGAGGCAGAAATGAGGGGGAAAAGAAGTTAAGCGCACGGCGTTTTTATGGCACCGAGGCCACTAGGGCGGAAGAGCAAGACTGATTTTATGTCCGCGGGGGAGGACCTGCCTTTGCAGCGGGGAGGGAGCGGGCCTTATTACATACCAATGCGCGACGCGAATGAAACTATAAAGAGTCGGACGCCGCTGAAAAGATTTTTCACACGAGCGCGCGGGAGAGAAAGTAAGCGTGAGATCCGAAAACCCGCGCGATCGAAGGAACCGCCTAAAAAATGACGGCAGTGTGTGGCATAGTTTTATAAAGACGAAAAGGTTCAACTTCACCTACCTGCCCTGAAAGGGTTCTCGGACGAAATTTTCGCGCCGGATTCCAAGATGACAGCTAAAGTCACTTTTCGAGATATTCCAGAGCTCCCGCAGCCAGTCATCGTCAAGTTTTTGTCCGAAGTAATCATTAAAAAAAAAAAAAGTTGAATAGTGTACAGCCGGATACGTCAGGAAAAAAAAGCCGCTTTTCCCTGTGAAATCCTCCCCTCCCCCCTCCACCCTCCTTCCGGCAAATGGCATCCGCCAATTCTCACGAACCTGCTATAGTGGGATACAACTCAAGAACGAAGCTGCTTTTCCCCATCAAAGGACCCCCTTCCAGCCAATGGCGTCGGCTGATTCCCATGACCTTGCTAGCGTGACAATGAAGGGAGTGGCATACGAAAAGAGATAGTTCCCTTCCTCCATGGTCCGGGACAGTCCCCTTCTGCATTGTCGCGCCGCTCCCTGCACTGTCACGCCAGCCGGGTCACGAAAATCGGCCACCACTGGTTGGAACGGGGTCCTTTGAGAGGGAAAAGCCGCTTAGTTCTTGAGTTGTATTCGAATATAGCGCGAGTAGCGTGACAATGCAGGGAGTTGAGGTACAATATAGGGAACCAAGAAGCATAGGGAATGTCCTTTTTTATTTGTGGTTTCATCAAAGGGGGGTTAAGTAGAGCACAAGAAAATACAACCACATGCCGTCGGCGGGATCCGGACCCACGACCTCCGAATTTCCCCTTCTGTGCTCTACCAACTGAGCTGCGGCGCCGGCTGTGCAATCTGCTTTCGGGTAAAGTGTAATACCGAACCTTGAGAGTGTTCACCAGCGCCACCCTTGTCCATAGCGGTGGACGTAGTACGTCCTGCATTACCGCGAGTGTCGCGTAGGAACGTGGTCGAACGGTGAGGGCGGGAAGCTGCGCGAGAATCCTCTTATGCTACCTATGGCTTCAAGCCTGCCAGAACCGAGACCCTCGTTAAACTATTCAGCAGACAAGGGAATGGAAAGAGGCGCTCGTTATGACATACATGACGGAAGCCAACAGTCACCGAAACCAAGGGGCATAGGGAATGTCCTCTTTTAATTTGTGGTTTCATCAAGGGGAGATTAATAAAAGCAGAAGAAAACGCAGCCACAAGCCGCCGGTGAGATCCGAACCCACGACCTCCGAACGCGCCGGTCTATTTGTAAATAAATACAAATCTGTGATTAGTCTGTTGCATTTCTGTTCTGTATTTTAATGGTGTTCACTTCTGAATATGTTGTCCCTCTCTGCCTTTTTTTTCTCTCCTCTTCCTCCCACTCCTGCAATAGCCCCATCGGGGCTGCAGTATATGTAAATAAATAAATATTGGGGCTGTCCAAGAAAAACAAAAAAGGAATGGTTACACTTGCTTGCCGTTCGTGTGGAATCGGGACTGCGTTCCAAGAACTCACCTAAACCCCTTCAAATTATCCGCGCCCCCAAGCCATGCGAGCGAAAGGCTTGACCGCGTGACCTCCATTCGCTCATGGGATGCGGCACGATTATGAAGCAAATAGCGCGTTCTTTCCATGCACTGCTAAATCTGCATCACCTCCTCATTAAAAGAGCCGACGTAACTATATAGGGAACGTTGACGGAACAACGACGTGTCCGCGCCGGAAGCGTGCAAACGCGGCGCAATAGCTGGGAAATCGTAACAGCCGGGAGAACGCAGCAGCGAGGCCCTGCTGTACCCTATAGAACCCGCAGGATCATCGTACCGAAAAGCAAAAAACGGGAACAAAAAGGTGAGATGAAAACCGCTCCAGCTATGGTACATATCGGGCTAAAAGCCGATCAAACAGAAATTAAATGGCGGAATATGGCATGCACAGGAACTGCGGTGGAAATATTTAGCAAGGATTAAAAAAAACAAAAACAGGCGAGGACCTTGCTATGCCGGAGAAAGCAAAGCGCCACGCTTAAACTTGCGTCAGCCTACGGAAAGAATGTGCGCCCCGGGAAATAGATGTCAATAGCAGGAAATTCGTCGGAACTTTCAACAACCTCAGGAAATTCAACAATAAGCATGGTCGAAAAAAAGTGAGCTAGCGAAATGCCGCCTACACGTACGGTCAGCCGAGTTCGCGTGCAGAGACCGAAAACGCTGTTTGCAAAGAGGCGTTTCGGCTGAAAATGAGACTCTGGAGCAGCACTCCAAGTTAATGGCATTCCATATAGTATACCTTTCCTTTTCTGCTCCTGAATGTCGTACGCCATGACCAGCACGGCATTGCAGATTGGAGTACCTCAATGACTATAATATAAAACGCCTTGCTATAAGCAACTGAGCGCACAAACAAGCATACGAAGTCCCGATGTGTTATGTGGGTTACTTTTATGCGCTGCAAAACGCACATATAGATTTGGTTTTGCTGGACATATTTTGCAATCTAGAGACAGCGCACAGTAAATTCTAGAAGTTCACGAAATCACCGAACACAGAAACAAAAGTGCGAGGTTTTCCGTGGGTGTGGTTTATTCCTTTCGACTATATATCCGAACTTGAATAAAAATCTCGACACACTCATCCGCCCATCTGCCAAAATCAAGCTGTCCACTTTCAGGCATATTTCTTCGCAAGCCGCTTCTGCGGGACGTCGAGTGTGAGCGCCATCTTCAATCGAATCTCTTCCCCACTTAAAATGTTCACTTCAAAGCTCTACTTTACAGCATAAGAGGGAGCAGACTCCCCGTAAACTGCCAGGATGCGTTCAAGGAACTCCTGTTGCGGGTTCCCTCCCATCTTCTTCAGTAAGAAACTGATCTTTGCTTCAGATAGAGCAGTTTCTTTGAAACCTCAAGCACTGCCTCACATGACATGTTGTCACTCTTGTAGCTGGGATCGCACTGAGCAGGGGCTTCATATGCGTCTCCTGAAGGCATGTGGCGACATACATATACTTACTTGTTTGCACCAACTCGCAACCTTCTTTCTACCTAAAGTAGAGAAATTATTGAACGCCTCTCGCATTACGTCTGACAACAGTTAGAGCTCAATGCTTTCTTTTTGTCCAATGCTTAGCTAGCTGTCATTAACAAAAATCTTTTCCTCAACATCCCCACATATACCGTCACTGAAGCGGGAACTGACTGCGCATGCACCGTGAAGACGCGCGCAGCGAGCTTTCGACGGTAGCGGCAACGGCAGCCGTGCACGCATAACGGTACGCTACCACATTTAATAAATGACTGCCCAAGGAAAACACGGATCTGCTTACGCGCGCCTAGAAGCCGTCTCACTGCTCGTCGAAGGCTATTCGCGACGAACGTATGTATGCACAGCATGAAAGTCTGCGCGCGCTTTCCGACAACACGAGAGCGCATGCCTGCGCGCACGTAGCACGCCAGACAGGCGCGGCGGCAAAAAAAGGCGGGAAGCACACGCGCACGCAAGGAGGCACGCGCGGGGGCCCTGTCGCCCGCTCACTGCCGCCCGAGAAATAAATCACTCCGCGCGCGCGGTTTCGTCACGGGAAAGGAGCAGGCGGCGCGGAATAACGCTACCAAGCAGAGGGCGGAGAAAGAAAGACAGAAAAGGAGAGGAAAGAAGAAAAAAAGAACGCAGGTCCCAAGGCGAGCAGGCGGCGAGAACGTGGTTGATGAACCTGATTTACGTCCTTCACAGGAGGCATGCCGAGACACCGCCGCCTGCCCGCACCACGAGACACGCACGCGCGCCGCGCATCTGTAGTGTTCATTGCGGAGATCCATCTACAGGCACGTATGCATAGCTGCGGTCGTTTATAAACTGGACAGGCAAAAAAAGGGAAAAAAGAAAGAAACCTCCTCCGTGTATACGCGGCAGTTCATTAGCTACAAGACGGACTCCCACTTACGGGAGCACGTAAGTACGTGTGGCACAATGTACAAGGGTTATTACACATGTGCAGCTAGAGCTCGGAAGGAACGTGATGCGACGCGTACAAATTATACTTTTCAACGCCATGTCTGCACAGGTCGCCGACGCCGTGCTCCTTTTATCGGACGTTACGAACGACTGGCTATTGTAAAACCCCGAGACAGCGGAACCCAAATAAACTGCAGGACTGATTTCGCGTTTCAGTTATTTCTGGCACCTCCGTGTTGGAAGAAACGTGCACGAAAAATGGGGGATTTAAAAGAATAGATCGAAGCGTAGTGGCGACGGCGCACAGGGCTTCAAATATATCGGGCAGCGGGGATTTTCCTGATTTTTCTCTCTCTGTTTCTTTTCATTTTCACAACAGGCCAAAAGACAAGCTGTTTTCGACTCCTGGTGAGCGAAGGATATATGCGCGGCGGCCAAAATCAAGGCGAAACGAAGAAATTGATGCGCCGCGAAAATTGATTTACACTGTTCGACGCGCTTTTCCGTTATAAAAATGGGGCGTGCGCACGAAGGAATCATGTATAGCTGCAAATTCCCGCTGCAGACAGCTTTACATTCCCAAGTAAACAAAATGAAGAAATGGTCGCAACGAGAACCCTTAGGCCATGAGGTTGGCTTCAAGACCGTATCGAAAAACAAAAAAAAGCACTGCTAGACTTTAGTACTTTTCAATTGAGAGATAAGGTACGTTGCCGTATAACTCGTGTTCAGTTCAACCTTCACTCAAACGTAAGGTCATCTACCGGAATGACCAATTTACTCCGAAGAGATCGGTGGTTTCTAAAACGTGTCATCGCGCATGCGTGCCATCGCTTTTGCCGACAAACAGCGCAGAATGCGAAGGAAAGCGACAACCGGACAATTAGAAGTGTCGACTAAAAGTATAAAGTAATACGAAGGTATACTTTTATGAAGGCAAGCTTGATCATGCTCTTATGCTAGAAACATATTATAAAGACCAGCTTTAGCGGAGCCAATCCCGTCTCCGGCGTTGTCTAGCGGCTAGGATATCCGGCTCTCACTCACGAGGCCCCGGTTCCATTACCCTCGTGGGAAGGTGTGCTGTGTCACAGTGTGACGGCAGGGACGTCACAGTGTGACGATTCGAGTCCAAAGGTCGGCGAGACCTTAACGTTTAGCCCGAGATCCACGAGCAGTGGGCGTTTGTAGACTATTATATATCAAGTGCCCGGAACCGAGCGATTAACTAACACGTTACGCGCGTCTGCAGCCAATATGCGTAGCAAGTTACAAACGCCAAGCAGCGTTCATATAACATCATGTATAGTAAAAGCAAAAAAAAAGTGCACTTATAAAGCGTCTCATGAAACTGCGATTTAATGGAGGCTATCCATGCGCAATAATTCAGTTTTGCGTCACTATTTCAACAGCAGTAATCTGTCCACCGTAAACAAGTCTCTTCTTAGCTTAGCGAGCAGACAGAGCATGCTTGAGCGCGTTGAATGTCGAGCGAACTGGTGCGAGGGGATCGAAAAGGGGCAATTCGCACGGCGACCCGTCATCGGGGTTAGCTAAGGCTATAAACGTGAGTGTCAAAAAACGCGAAGAATGTTTTTTTTCTTACACTGCATACAGAATGCCATTACGCGGTGTTCGTGAACCGGAATATGAATTAGACTTTCAATAAATGCTTTCTCATTTCATCCATTGATTCGCCAAACTCATTCGATCGCGAATACCATTCGAATGTAATTCCTTAGACTGCATACAAATATTACCATTACGCGGTGTTCGTGAACCGGAATATGAATTAGAGTTTCAATAAAAGCTTTCTCATTTCATCCATTGATTCGCCAAACTCATTCGATCGCGAATACCAATCGAATGTAATTCCTTAGACTGCATACAAATATTACCATTACGCGGTGTTCGTGAACCGGAATATGAATTAGAGTTTCAATAAAAGCTTTTTCATTCATCCATTACTTCGACAAACTCATTCGATCGCGAATATCATCCGAATCTAATGGCATTACATGAACCTGTGTGCCCGTTAGCGACACTAGACGCTAGTGTCATTCCAGTAGACTCGCGCCAAAAATTCCAGCGTGCCAAAGAAATCACCCCGCTACCTGTGCACGCTTCCCCAGGCTGAATCACGCGGAAGTGACCGGCACCTTCGTCTGGCCGCCCACATATCCCTCAGCCAATGCGAAGTGACCGGGTTCCACGAGATCTCCCGAATTCGCAAAACCGTGCACGCAGGTTCTGCGAACCGTCGGGTTGCAGGCCCTTTAGTCACCGCTTGACCCCACCCTCGTTCCGAGGAGGAGGTTGCGCTTCGGAGGGTTGGCCGTCACTCAGAAGTGGCTTCACTTCCGAGGCTTGACCCCCCCTCGGAGTTTCCAGTATTCCAATCACAGGAAGTGGAAGCCGACGTTCACCACCTACTGCGGGTCTGACCACCGACAAGAATCCGGCATCCGGCCACAGCGGGACATCCGCCGCCGAAGAGTTCTTCATCCTGCATATATACGATGCTTGGACGCCCTCACTGCTTCACCGGTCTCTCCTCGATTTCATCCGATCTGCAAGCCTCTTTTCATTGATACAACCAGCCCCCTAGTTGTATTCACACAGACAACGCTCTGGGCCAATACCCCCCCCCCCCCAAAAAAAAAAATGGCGGCCTTCTATTGGTGGACGGTTTTGACATCTACATAATAATAATAATAATTGGTTTTTGGGGAATGGAAATGGCGCAGTATCTCTCTCATATATCGTTGGACACCTGAACCGCGCCGTAAGGGAAGGGATAAAGGAGGGAGTGAAAGAAGATAGGAACGAATAGGTCCGTAGTGGAGGGGTCCGGAATAATTTCGACCACCTGGGGATCTTTAACGTGCACTGACATCGCACAGCACACGGGCGCCTTAGCGTTTGGCCTCCATTTAAAGGCAGCCTACCCCGTTTGGACCGTCGGACTTACCCTCCTCCCCACCCTTCTCTTACGCACTCCCAACAGATCCTCTTCAGACGCCTCCAGACCAGCTCTCTCTCATCCCCTCAGCTTTTATCCCACTATTGCGGCACATCCCCTGCATGCTCCCTATGCGGTGACCCCCACGCCACACTCTCCCACATCCTTTTCGGCTGCCCTGCTGACCCTCCCCCGCGGCGACAGCACGCCATCTCGAGCTGGGAGGACTGGGAGGTCCTGCTTATGTCTGCAGACCCGACATCGCAGCTTGCTGCGGTGACTCGGGCTGCCGACGTCATGTCCCGTCATGACCTACTTGATGCAGTGCGGGACCACGCAACGGCCCAGGGACCCAGCTGGGTCTAAAACTCACTTGCTGAATAAAGTTTTTCTGTCTGTCTGTCCGCGGTCGGGTTCGAGCCCCGGAACTCCGGATCAGTAGCCGAGCGCCCTAACCACTGAGCCACCGTGGAGGGTATGACATCTACAGCGGGTGAATGGTTTCGGTACGCTTCGCGCGTGTGTTGTCCGTCATATTTTCTTCGTGTTGTAGTCTTCACATCGCGGTTTTATTCAACACATCCATCAGATTTACAACAGTTTCCATGGAGGGTTATGGCTTAATTTATTCTGACAATAGAAACATTTACCGAGGTCTCGTATCAGGGGGCGTTGCGCAAACGCCGTCGCTCGGCTATTTCTGCGCAACGCGCGCATCCGATACGGGTGTTGGACGCACGCGCATGCGCAGTCGTTCCCGCGTCACTCTGATGCAGATATGGAGCCCGATTAGGCCGCAAGAAGACGGTATAGAAGGACATGGCCAGTGCTTCGAGGCCACGAAACCGAAACAACTCCGCAGATCCTCGACCGGTCCGTGTTCGGTCCTGACGCGAACTTCTTTTCGGGCCTTATCTATACTATAAAGCTACATGCACCTCTTTATCGCCCGTGCACTCAACGTGCTCGATGTTAGCAGGCTCGACCATGCAACAAGCGAATTGAGGGGCTCCTCACTGCCTGCACGTCTACTGCAACGTCGGCGCCGTTCTTCCCGAATGACCCCCTCCAACAGGCAAACGATGCGCTGTATACATGTGCGATATGTGACAACTTCGAACAGGACTATTTCCGTAAACATATTTCGCGAAGGACGAAACACAGCCTCCTCACGTCCTCGACTGCCGGAGGGTTCCGAGCGAGCGGAGTTTTATTTCCACGAAAAACACGAGAGCAGCGCGCAAAGGCAAGTTGGAGTATACGCGCGCGGCCGCTCACTCATCGCAGCATATACGGAGAATTAAGGAGGCGGGGAATGGTGGCACACGTACTACGTTGTTTTGTCCCGCTGCGTTTGCCCTTCCAGCGCCCATCAACTATACCTCGAAAACCATTCACTGCAGCGCAAGTCTCCGCACTGGCGGGTCCCAGGGGCCACCGTATCGCCGAGGGATGCGGGATAAGGATTAGCGTGACGAGAGGCGGGGGAGCTCCGGCGGCCAGCCCCGGCCGAGCATCCCATGTTCAGCGGCTCACTGCCTTCGCGTATGTGCTCATACTGTATGTATTTCGCCTTTACGCAAATACATACACGCAAGCGAAGTCCTTCGTCATCGCTGCTCTGAACTGCACCCTGCAGAGAGGCAACGAGAACCTGAGGATCAGTAGCGTTTTTGCGCTCCGACCTCCTTCCGCACGCGCTTCGCTGTACTGACTTGTCTCTTCCGCCCCTCCACCAAAGTCCCGTCGGTCCCTCGATGCTGCTTCCACTTCTCGCTCGAACTAGTACCAGTCGCTTACAACCCATGCACAGGACTCGAGTCGGCGTGCACACCACCAGTGCAGCTCATGCCGAACTTGGCCCGCCAACGTGCGCACACTGCGACCGCGAGGAGGCATAGCAATAATGCGTGGGAGGTGAGGGAACGGCGGCGCGGTTTTCCGGTTCATTCCCCCGCCGCGGCCAACGCTTGCCGAGTGGGGGTCGCGCCCGGTTCGCGCGCGCATGCATGCGCCCAAAGAGTGCCCGCAAGGCCCGCGCGTGTACTACGCAGGGACACGTTCGGCCCGCATCGTGAGGACGAAAAATTTGAAGGACGCTTAAGTATCGCCTTTAATTAATAGCAGGACGCGACAGCTTGTTGCAGCATTGCCAAGGAATTCACGGAACGCCATCATCCTTCGGTGCGACCCCTTGCCCGGGCAATTTAAGGAAAGGAAACATATCTTGGTGGACACCCGAACCGCGCCGTAAGGCGGGGAAAATGAAAACATTTTTTAAGGAAAGGAAAGGACGCCTGTCACATATCTTGGACACCCGAACCGGGCCGTAAAGAAAGCAAACTGATATGAAATTTCGTTTTAGGGAAAGGAAATGACACCTGTCTCACAATTCTCACTGGACACCCGAACCGTGCCTTAAGGAAAGGAAAATCCCTTCCCTTACGGCGCGGTCCAGGTGTCCACCGAGATGCGCCATTTTTCGCCCACGGCCAAAGACGCCGACGACACCGGATTTTATGAACCGTCTACCTCTCGCGCGACTACCACAACCGCGCCGCATTAATTCTCCAATCACCGCACGCAGTCATGAGCCTGACATAGTGCGAGCAATACTACGAGAGGAAATAGTACTCAACTGTTGAATTCAGTTTTTCATCAGTATCCAACAGGCATTACATGCATCTATATAAGAAAACTAGATACACAGTGGAATCTCGTTAATTCGGAGTCGCCTATTTCGAACTTCCGCTTTATCCAAATTTATTCTTTGGCCGCGCCAGCACCGAATGCATACAGACAGGTCGCGTGCCGATACTGGCACTAATATGGGTCTCATGTTTCACATTATATATGCATATACTAGCGACTCCCTGATACATCTGACATACACACTGACGCCGCAATAGCAAACGATTTTGCCTCTATGGCCTGGGTACGTGAAACAACCCTTCCTCTCATCCTTAGGTAGCAGGTCTGCCACGTAACTCGGGGTACACCTCCCCTAGCGACCTGGGGAGCCTTGGCGGGGCTGCCCTGCGCAGGAACTGAGTCGATTCGTATCCTCGCCGATTCCCATGAAGCCTGCAACGAGATTGCTATATATACTCCGGGTTTTGGCAGACGCAACTGCCACGGCTATCTAGCGCATCCTTCAGCGCGACCAATACCATCTTCATTCCATGGGCTCCAGGTCACACGGACGAGTCAGGGGCCAATGCGGCTGAGGGGATGTCCACGCTTACCTCCACACGCCCCTTGCCTCGTCATTACTCGACCCTGGGGCGGCAATGCACCCCTCCACTTGTCCTGATGCACTCACTGCACACGGACCTGTCTTCGCAACCACAGTCAGCGTCGGGCGGCCTCACCACCGATGTCAGGTGGTCTTTTTGAATAAGATCCTCCCCCATGCGGCTTATATGCATCCCGCGGAATCTGCAGGGCTCGTTGGCGTCGCTACGCAGAGGAATTGATTACGTGCCCTCAATGCACGATGCTAACGCGCGGCGGCATATCCCACCTCCCGTGGGCACGCCCTGGCTTCGCCACCGAGCGTTCCGAGGTCCTACCGTATCGTCTGAACAACCGCTCTCTTCCTCCATTACAACCGATTCTGATGTCCAAATGGTGTTTGCAAGACATGGCTCCCTTAGTGGCCCGGTCTTCAGGGCAACGTGACTGGCGACCGTGAGAACTGCAGACCCTGTCTACTCCCCATTACCCCCTCCCATGGCCATGCGCCTTCTTCACCCAATCAAGGACTTTCAACCCAACTCAACTTTCGGCTACCACGCATACAGGTTCACTGGTATCGGGGAGACGCCCGCGCAAGGGACGCCCGGCACCCTTTGTCAGCGACTGTCGACAGATGGCGCCGCCAGTGCAGAGAGCGCACAATACAAAGCCGGAGGCGGTGTGCGCGGAGTTTTTGCTCCCTTACATAGAGCGAGTGCGAATGAAGAAAACGCTGGTCGCAATCGGTTGTAACGAATGTATCGAAGCAATGGCCGGGCGTGTTTTGAATGGCTTCGCGTAGCAGGTGTGCATCAATCTCGTGCTTTTATTTCTGACGATTTTTTTTTTCCTAAACAGCGGCCATATATATACATATGTGTCTGTGTGTGAAGGACGCTCCCTTCAGGTTGTCTTAGCACGGCCATCATTTTCCTTCCATGCTTGCTTATATAAAAGCACTTTATTACTAACGTTTCGGCCGGAGTCCGGCCTTGGCCAAGAGGCGGCCGAAAAGTTAGTAATAAAGTGCTTTTCGTCAGTGCCCTCTTCTTACAAACACACACACAAACAATATATATATATATATATATATATATATATATATATATATATATATGAAGGGAGCCAAGAGTCACCGAAACCAAGGTGCATAGGGGAATGTTTATTTTTTTGTGTGTTGTGCTTAACATTGGGATAATAATACTTTGATTAATCTATCGCTTAAAGAAAGTTACTTATAAAGCAGCAGAAAAAACAAGCATGCCGCCGGTGGGACCCGAACCCACGACCTCCGAATATCGCGTCCGGTGCTCTACCAACTGAGCTACGGCGACGGCTGTCCAATGTATTTATGTTTACTGGGTGTAAGCGAACTTTGAGTGTTCACCAGCGCCACCCTCGCCCATAGCCCATGGCGGCGGACGTAGCACGTCACCTAACGGCGAGGGCGGGAACTGCGAGAGCCCTCATTGCTATATAAATTATATATATATATATATATATATATATATATATATATATATATATATATATATATATATATATATATATATATATATATGTGTGTGTGTGTGTGTGTGTGTGTGTGTGTGTGTGTGTGTGTGTGTGTGTGTGTGTGTGTGTGTGTGTGTGTGTGTGTGTGTGTGCGCGCGTTGACGGTGCACCTAACAATAGTTTGATTTATCGGAGTTTACGTTCCAAAGCGTCTCAAGTTATGAGGGACGCCGTATGTGAAGGTGTGAAGGGCTTCGGAAATTTCGATCACCCGGGGTTCTTTAACGTGCAGTGGCATCGCTCAGTACATGGGCAGCTAGAATTTCACCTCTATCGAAATGCGACCGCCGCGGCCAGGGTCGAACCCGCGTCTTTCGGCTCAGCAGGCGAGCGCCATACCCACTGAGCCACCGCGGCGGCCGTCACCTAACAATCAACACGTCGAACAATCCCTGCATATAAAGTTAAAAACCAGAACACTTCATGCAAATAAACTGCGATTCGTGACATGTCTTCTCTCTGTTTACCCGTGGATTTTAGCATCCCTAGCAGAGTATGCAATGCAAGTTGAATGCCGCAAGTCGCATGACAATCAGCTAACACGGCAATTTTCGAACCAATGACAGTGCCAGATTGCACAAAAAGGGAATTTCGAAACTATACAACTGATCAAGGAACTCCTTCTGCTTGCTTCAAAAGCACGCGTTTGCATGATTATAGTGTCGCGACTCCGGTTCAGTCTCGATCGAACGTGTATCAAGTACTGTGCACCACCGAATCCGTGTCACGTGAGCACCCTGAAACGTCGAGCCGCCTTGCACGGTTTTCGTTCTGGCATCCGCCCCTCGAGTCATTGTTCTGCGCGATGGCGCTCCCGCTATTCTCCAATTCTGTATAGGGACACCATATATTCTAAAACTCCCCAATATTATACAGTCAAAGTGTGAGGCAGGCCAACTTTCGATGAAGTCCCCTTTATATATCCTACTTATGAACAAAGCAACTGAATAATGCAATGCTACCAAGGACGCGCCGTTTAGTTGGCGACATGAGGCTATATATATTCTGACCGAGTGACCACAAAAAAGTCGTAACGAGATGAGCTAAAGATGCGCTTTTGATGCCTTCTTAGCACCATTTTTTGTTTATAATGACGACAGTATACATTAATGACTTCAGAACGCGTTAGAAGCAAGCAACCAGTATATAAGTAACCACGCATCAAGGCTTTGCCCTCACCAAATTACTCGAATCCAGCATGTCATTGCGAAGAATGCTGCTTCTTCGCCATCGTTCTTCATTACCTCATCCGCACCCTATCCCCTTTTTAAAGCGAAAGCTTTACTACGCCAGCCAGCGAGCCATTTCGGCTCGTCGCGCACTTCAGTATGCCGTATGTCGCGACCGACGAACGACCTTGAGCCGTCGTTGCCTAGCAACGCCGCAGCCGCGCTCCAACAGATGGCGCCGCTCGCGCTTCGCCTGTGTATTGTAGTCGTTATGGAGAGCGCAAAAGAGACGCAACAACGACAGGACGAAGCGAGCAAGAGGCAATGCGCTCAAGAGACGCCAGAAGAACACGCCGCACGACTCGAGAAGCGTGGTAACGAAGATGCGGCTAGAAGTCGTGCCACGTCCCGGAGTGGCTCTTCAACTGCGGAAGAGACCGGTTTGAGTTCTCGAGAGCGTCGGAATGAGACGCTGCGTAGACGACGTGCCGAGGAAACGAAGCTTTCGCAATTCAACTATAGGGTTAACCAGAGCTAAACCACAGCCAATTTTTAAAAATGGTCTATAGACTTATTAACTCTATTGCGTTCCTATAAATCTTTTTGTCTATTCACAGTCCATAGACCGTCAATAAACAAGTCTATACTAAATGTGTATGGCCATAAATCTAGATTGTATGTAGACTGTTCCCTAGGGTTTGTTTATAGACAGAAGTCTATGGATAGTCTACAGACTGTCTAAAGAAATTTTTATAAGGGTCCGCACATGAGTTAGACCACGGCAGGCTCGCTTGCGTGCGAAAACTTACCGCCGTCAAACAGCTTGCTTCGAATCGAAAGCGTTCTGAAATGAAGTATACGAAAGCTCGAGCAAGAGAAGCCGACGCAAATCGCCCTAAAGCGAGAAAAGGGCAATGCATAGAGAGTAAAGGGCCTCTCTGGAGCGAACCGCCTTATAAGCTGCCTTGGTTGTGGCCATCGAAGCATGAGTAGTTGATGGTAAGGCGCATATATATAGGCCTTAAATCTGCCTTCAAAATCCGTGCCTGAACGAACACGCAGAAGTTTAGCAAGAAAGAAGCAGCCTATTTTTCACGCGTTCAAGTTGCCTCCACTATATATACGGCACCTTTCTCCCCCTTGCGGCGCGGTTCGGGTGTCCACCGAGACATGCAATACAGTTACTGCGTCATTTCCTTTCCTGAAACCCTATTTTATTCTGTTCGGGTGTCCACCGATACATGCAATACAGTTACTGCGTTATTTCCTTTCCTGAAAACCTATTTTATTCTGTTCACGCGTTGAAGTCTCATAACTTCCCAAATACGAACGCTGTTCAGTGAGCGCTCGTGTGGAAGACACGTACACCGAGATCACCTGCGAAACAACCTGCAAAATAAGCAGGGAGCCGGAAATTAACCGTTGTCCATATGTCCAGAGGGTAAACGTCGGCGTTTGACGCGCGCATAAAGACTAAACTTCGCGGAATTGGCGCGAAACCGTGGTTCGGAGCGGCAAGCCGAAAAACGAGGTGCCCAAAAAACGGGGAAAAATAGCCGCGGTCGATATCGGCGGTGTCCGCTCCGAAAAACAACCAAAAGGACGTAACAAATTCGAGGCAACCGAAGACCCAGGGCGGGAACGAGGGCGCCGAGAGCTCGAAGAACCGAAACCCCGCCGGAGGGACGAGCCCGTTCCAGACGCCAACAGACGAAGTCGCCCCACGTTGAAACTGCGCGTCTCAGACCGGCGACACGAGAAATGTGCGTCGTCCTTTTGGTTTCCCAGAAGCTGAGACCTGCTCCCAGAGTCCACGAGTGTCCACGCACTCGGAACTCCAAACTCGCCAATCGCTCACAAGAGTTCGGGTGCCTCCGCGGAAGAACTCGAAAAGTGCCGAAAATCGACCCTAAAATCACGGATGGCGCTCGAACCGGGGTCTTCAGATGCTAGAGAAACCGTAACAAACCTAAAATCGGGCACCGAGCAGAAGTAAGGACTTCTAACCAGCGCTCGAAGCGACGAGAGTCCGGTGCGCGACCTCCCACAGACGCTAGGCCTAACGCTCCATGGTGTCACCACGTGAAGCAGGCGCCAGCCGCACGCCGCCCAAGTTGAGTTCGCTGTGCTCGAACGGTGACAGTATCGACGACGCCGACTACGTGGCGGACATCGCTGGAGTGTCTACTACATGCCCCAAAAGAAATAAACGCCGTACCAATTATGATTAGGCCGTAAAAGCATCTGTTTTCGGAGTGGTGTCCAAGTCGAAACCCCAGCAGCGACAACCGCAGAGCAGGAGACCGCAAACTCCCTTCGAAACTGGCTGAAATAATCGAGATGTCACCGTAACCACTACGTGGGCAACAAGCGAAGGCACTAGACGATTCGCTCCAGCAGTCAGATCGGCCGCCAATGCCTCGGCGTCCAGGCCAGAGCCGTTGGCGCGGGGAGCAGCACCGACCAGCAGCCCGGCGTTCAGCGGCAGTGACAGCGCGGCGGGGGTTAGTCTCCAGAATCACGCCGCACAGCCTAATCCACGACGCCGACGTGCGTCGCGGCGTTTGGGGAGCGCCGAGCGAGCCC
This sequence comes from Amblyomma americanum, assembly GCF_052857255.1. Lineage (NCBI taxonomy): Eukaryota > Metazoa > Arthropoda > Arachnida > Ixodida > Ixodidae > Amblyomma > Amblyomma americanum. The sequence goes on along the minus strand of NC_135499.1, from coordinate 172,867,198 downwards.
CAGCGCAACTGCGAGCGCACAGCGGCGGCCGCCGACGAGACGCCGAGCGGCCGCGCGAGCCCCGCAAAACCGGGGAGCAGACGACGAGCGCCGCACCTTTCCGAGTCGCCATGTTGGTCCGCCGCGGAGACCGGTCGCAGACGACGCTCCAGAAATCGCTCGCTGCTCGAGAACGGGGCGTCGCAGCGACAAGCCGCATGCACGAGCGCAATCGGGATAGCGTGCATATTCTGCACTCACCGTCGGATCCGATGGGAGAGGCCGGCAAAGGGTCCAAACAAGGGTCAATCCAACGACGCGCGCTCCGTCACAACAACGCGCGGCCGCGGCTCCGCTCGAAAATGGTGAGGCTCGTCTTCTCCCCGCCGCAGAACCGAGGAGAAGCAGGAGGCCCCCTCCGGCGGCTCGCGATTGGTCGGGCGAGGCCACGTGATGCCCTGCCCGGATGGCTTTTGTTCGGCGCGCGTCAGCAAATGGGAGCGCGCGGGAGAACCGTGCGCTCCTTCGACGGACGCTAATGGCATTTGCGCTCGGCCGCGTTCCTTGCTGGCGGCTGAGCCGTGCGGGGTTGCTGGCTTGGCCGGCTTTGCTGGCTGCTGCCGCCGCCGCCGCAGTATAGTCGTTGCTGCTGTTGCAGCCGGCTTGCCTGCGTACTGCGGAGCCGCGCGGGCCCCTTCGCCGCCGCCGCCGCTCGCCCCTGCGTGTGCCGCTTTATTTTTTTCTTCGTTTTGTTTTGAACCGCTTTCGTATCGCTCGCTCCCCCGCGTCGCGCGGCGTTCCTCCTGTTTTTTGTGTGTGCGCGTGCTTTGGTGTCTGTCGTTGCTGTGGGGCGAGCTCTCTCTCGCTTGAAGGTTGTTACCCGGCGGCGGTGGCTGGCTCGACGGCGCGCGCAATTAGTGCGCGCACCGGCTGCGCTCGCGCGTTTAAAAGACAATACACCTGAGGTCGTCGCCGCTGCCCCATTGTGCGTCATTGTTGAGCCCGCACAGCCATTGCGCCTTTGTTGTTCCCTTTAGAGGCTTCGTTTTCTGCTCGCGCGGGATGCCCTTTTGTCAAGGGTCGCTTTTTCCTATCTGACTCCCGGCGCTGAGGCGAAAGTGTATGTAAATCCGTGTTAGCTTTTCGGCGTGCATCTCGAGAATGAGTGCCTCTTTTAGCCTTTCCTTTTTTTTAACATCGTGCATTTTCGGGTACAGTAGATTAGAACATCCTTTCGTCATTAAAAATAGACCGTGATCACTTCACTTTTGTTTTGTTTCACAAATGAGAGACTATAAAGCACCAATTGCACGCATGAAATGTATACTTATTCATTTTATGAATAAATTGGGAGGCTTGGCAATGCAAGGTACATGCTGTTTTATTCTCTTTCAGCTATCTTTTTTTTTTTTGCAATAAACAGTCTCTCGTGTGCTGTTCCTGAGATACCCGATCGATTCGGACTTTCCTAAAATGCCGTGCACGGCACACATCCGGTTACTGTTGTAGTCCAAAGAGCAATAGTGATAACTGCGTCCTATAATCCTGCACAGATATAGCGATTTATTGCATATTTTTGGTTTATTGCGCTCACTGCAGAAAATAATAATAACTAAGTTGGAGGACGCTTTAGCTTCGTCTTTAAGAGTGAGACACGACAGCGTGTTGCGGCGTTGCCAAGGGGTGCACGGAACGCCATCGTCCGTTCGGCGCGACGCGTGGCCCGTTGGACAATTTAAAGAAAGGACGCCTGTCTAACATATCTCGGTGGACACCCGAACCGGGCCGCAAGGAAAGGAAAATGAAATGAAAAATTGGTTTTAAGGAAATGAAATTACGCCTGTCTAACAATTCTCGCTGGACACCCGTACCGCGCCGTAAGGGAAGGAAAATTCCTTACGGCGCGGTTCACGTGTCCAGCGAGATGCGCCATTTTTCGCTCACGGCCAACGCCGCCGACGCCGACACCGGCTTTTCTGCGACACGATGCTCCTTAACGCTGTCGCGTTAATAATTGTTTTTTTTGGGGGAAAGGAAATGTATCTGTCGCATATATCGTTGGACACCTGAACCGCGCCGTAAGGGAAGGGATAAAGGAGGGAGTGAAAGAAGAAAGAGGTGCCGTAGTGGAGGGCTCCGGAATAATTTCGACCACCCGGGGATATTTAACGTGCACTGACATCGCACAGCACACGGGCGCCTTAGCGTTTCACCTCCATAAAAACGCAGCCGCCGTGGTCGGGTTCGAAACCGGGAACTCCGCATCAATAGCCGAGCGCCCTAACCACTGAGCCACCGCGGCGGTATACTGTATCACAAAGCTACAGTCAAGCTGGTAAATACACACGGATACATGCATACGCAAAAACACAGATGACCCGATTACATCCAGTGCTTCCGCTTATTTGGACGGCCGGATGTTGTACACCTGTTGTAGTTGATGTATGCACGGTGTATGAGTTCCGTTCATATGCAACGTGAACCGCATTTGCACAGGCTCGTTTTTGCGTCGTACAGCGAACCGCATTATGCTTGGGGTTTTCGATATGTATACGTGAAAAGCTGAGTTACAAGTCTTCGTCTGAGGGAATGCAAGAAGCCAGTGCGAAAACTCATCGAGAAATAAATACGTCTGCAATACGCCGCTGTTTCGACGTCTGTGCGTGCTTCTGCAATCACGTGCATCTATTACTTTTCGAAAGCCCTCTGACTTGCCGCTATGTTTTCTCTCAGCCGCTTATGCCATGCACTCGACCAGGAATCCAAGCGCATACGCAACTGAGGTATACCCGTTGTCATTGAGCTCTTTCCGACATAGCATGGAAAGACGTGTATCCTGCGTAATACTACACCAAACAGTCAATGTATATCGTCACGTCCATACTCAAGAAGACGATTCAGTCGCTTGATGCACAGATGCAGTACACACTTTGAAAGTACAGATTAGCAGTTTTTCTCCGCCGACTGCGCGCAACATTATTTTATGCAATAACCTTGTTATGCACGTGCCGATATAATATTGAACAGCCTCACAGGAACGTAGCCAGAAAGTTCTTTAGAGTGGGGTCTGCAGTCAATTTTTGTAACGTGTGTGTGTGTGCCCCGAAAAACGCCAGGTCGATCCTGGCCGCGGCGGTCGAATTTCGATGGAGGCGAAATTCTAGAGGCCCGTGTACTGTGCGATGTCAGTGCACGTTAAGGAGCCCCAGGTGGTCAAACTTTCCGGAGCCCTTCACTACGGCGTCCCTAATAGCCTGAGTCGCTTTGGGGCGTTAAACCCCCATAAACCTAAACCAAGCTTTCGTGCAGTGGCCAGTGAACCTGATCTGTTCGCGCCGACGCGGGTTCGAGACCGAGTGGCGGCAATATTTATTTTATATCTGCACCCTCAAGGTAAGGAAGGAACGCCGCATTATTGTAGGTGTGGGCAGAGTCCCTCAATACTTACTTTTTTTTTAAAGTATTGAGGGACTCTGGTGTGGGTTTGGCCCCGTGAAGCAGTAGTGCTTTTCGTACTAATCACAAAAGAATAATAAAAACGCGGTCACTGCAAACATGAGCGAGCCGCCCGGACAAGAGCACGTGCAATGGAGTCTACGAACGCTTGCTCGAACGCAACGGAGAATGCGTCACAAAGAAAGCCGCACTGCGTATACACGCTAATTCCCAAAAGGAAAAAAAAGCTTCAGCATTTTCTAGGAGTCTCTATTTAGTCATCTCGCGAGGATATGAGGATAAAATTTCGTTCGTACGCTGGCTAGATAAACAAATGTTTGCTTTCTTTTTTGTGCATGACTCGCTGCCGCCAATGAACACGTGCGTTCGACATTAGCGCCAGTTACTACCAACGCTGCTGTTAATTGTTCACTTCGCACACATTACAAGCTAGCAATTAATTGCATGAGCAAATCATGAAGGTCGAAGCAGCAGCATCGGTGCGATTTCCGCGTGCGTTTCATATTGTCGAGTTTTCCTCGCATTGAGGACGGACGTGCAAAAATCTTCGGATGGAGAGAGGTGAAAGTGTAACCGTTAAGTGCATTTAATTAGGAAACAAGCGACAGAACGCTGCTCCTCGCAAAGCACAAAAAGTGGCGCAACGCGCCGACTATATGTATGCTGGTCTAGCTGAGGGAAACAGTTGATGCTGCGGATCGAGGCTCCTCGAGCTGTGAAAGCATCCCTGGAGACCATGCGCCCTCTATACAGAGCTCGAAAGACACAAGTGGGTGAAGGCAGGGACACGTTCAGCAGTCAAAAAAAAATTAACTGCGCTTCAACTACTGCTTGAGAGCGAAAGCTGTGGTGTATCGGGCAAGTAGACGCGGCTTGGCGCGTCTGTAACGTTGAGTGCGTTCCGCAATAGGCAACGCGCCCACCCTGCCAGGTCTCGGCTAAATTAATGGCAGATCGCGAGAGGATGGTCACCCAATGAACGCTGCGGCATATATATTGCTGCAGTGGCGCGTGTCTGCCACAACGTTGTCAGCGCTAATGCATGCAGCCCACATCTTTCTCTCCCCACCGCCACGTACCTCAAAGCGCGAGCGTCCGCTGCCCCAGGGAACGAGTTCTGTGCCTTCCTTTTCACCAAATCACCGGAGTCTAGAAATCTGCCAACGCTAACGCCAATGAACACAACGCCGACGGTCTAAAGCTTCAGTGCCGCGTTACTGCTACACCGTTGTAGGGAGCCAGTTCTGCGCCTTCCTTTCCACAAAATCACCGGAGTCTAGAAATCTGCCAACGCTAACGTCAATGAACACAACGCAGACAGTCTATATCTTCAGTGCCGCGTTACGGCTACACCGTTGTAGGGAGCCAGTTCTGCGCCTTCCTTTTCACAAAATCACCGGAGTCTAGAAATCTGCCAACGCTAACTTCAATGAACACAACGTCGACGGGTGTCTGTCTGTCTGTTGTTGCCAGGAAGAAAGAAAAGTGCACAGGCCTGCTCACTGGCTCAAGCCGAGCCACAATCGCTACCGCGTGCAGATAGTAGGAGAGTTGAAAGATGGGATAGAAAGACAGGATAGTAAAGACGCGCTAAAGACAAGGCCGATCACGGAGATAGCGCAATACCGGGCCAATCGGTGGCGGGAGTTAAGCATCCTTCAAACTCTCCGCCACATTTCCAAAAGTAAGTCCATTGGACCCGTAACAGATACTCTACGGGGTCCGGACAGTCGCTGATTATATGATGATGACAGTCGCTGCGGTATGCTGAAAGTAGGAGAGTTAAAGAAAGGATAGGAGAGGGAAGATAGAGAGAAAAGGCGCCGCCCACAAATGGGCCCATAGGCCCCGGGCCGATCCCGGAGTTGGTGTAGCAGAAACGCGGCACTGAAGTTATAGACCGTCGGCGTTGTGTTCATTGGCGTTAGCGTTGGCAGATTTCTAGACTCCGGTGATTTTGTGAAAAGGAAGGCGCAGAATTGGCTCCCTACAACGGTGTAGCAGTAACGCGGCACTGAAGCTATAGACCGTCGGCGTTGTGTTCATTGGCGTTAGCGTTGGCAGATTTCTAGACTCCGGTGATTTTGTGAAAAGGAAGGCGCAGCATTGGCTCCCTACAACGGTGTAGCAGTAACGCGGCACTGAAGCTATAGACGCCATTGAACACGCCGACGGTCTATAGCTTCAGTGCCGCGTTACTGCTACACCGTTGTAGGGAGCCAGTTCTGCGCCTTCCTTTTCACAAAATCACCGGAGTCTAGAATTCTGCGAACGCTAACGCCAATGAACACAACGCCGACGGTCTATAACTTCAGTGCCGCGTTTCTGCTACACCAACTCCGGGATCGGCCCGGGGGCCTATGGGCCTATTTGTGGGCGGCGCCTTTTCTTTCTATCTTCCCTCTCCCTATCCTTTCTTTAACTCTCCTACTTTCAGCACGCGGCAGCGATCGTGGCTCGGCTTGAGCCAGTAGGCAGGCCCGCGCACTTTCTTTCTTCCTGTCAGCAACAGTTACATCGTTGTACCCGCCGCGGTGGCTCAGTGGTTAGGGCGCTCGGTTACTGATCCGTAGTACCCGGGTTCGAACCCGACCGCGGCGGCAGCGCTTCGATGGAGGCGAAACGCAAATGCGTCCGTGTACTGTGCGATGTCAGTGCAGCTAAAGATCCCCAGGTGGTCGAAATTATTCCGGAGCCCTACACTACGGCACCTCTTTCTTCCTTCTCTCAGTCCCTCCTTTGCCCATTCCCTTACGGCGCGGTTCAGATGTCCGCCGGTATGTGAGACATACTGCACCATTTCCTTTCTCCACAACCAATTTTCCAATTTTCATATTACTTGCGGTGGACTACAGGTCTCCTAATAATTAAGAATCCTGACAGTAATAGTTATAAAATTAACTATTCAATATTGGTTAGCCAGCCTGCTAGTTAGCACTTCTTAGCTGCATTTAAAGTACTACGCCACTGACAATGTTTACCGAAATAAGCACTCTTCTAACTCAAAAAGCCTATTTTTTAAAACCGTGTAGAGTCTTGGGTGAAACACCCTGTAAAACTGTAAAAAGTGCAAAAAATGTGGTAGAACTTTAACGTATGGTTAAACCAAGTAGACGTGCGAAAGCATGTGTTTAGCCTGGTTGGTTCAGGGCTTTGCTTGCCGGGTCACTGGATTGTCTGGCGACGATATTAGTTCGATAGTTGGGAAGGGCGGTTAATGGGGACGTGGGAAGCGCCGCCGACAGAGACTCTTGCAGAAGTAATCGATGAAGCAGCGGGGCAAGAGGCAGGGTCACAAGGAGCAGTTCTCCAGCACGAGCGCCTATTCTTCTATTCTCCTTTCGGCCACCCATTCCTTAGCGCTACGGCTCAAGGAATTAACTGTCTACTGTGTTAAATTGCAACCGAACGGCCAACTGTCTGCCGTGTCGCTGCACCTACATGTCGGGTGTCGCACTCAACCCTTATAAAAATGCTCTATAGAAAGTCCATAGGTTCAGGTGCACAACGATATATGAGACAGATACAGCGGCATTTCCTTTCCCTAAAAACCAATTATTATTATTATTATTATTATTATTATTATTATTATTATTATTATTATTATTATTATTATTATTATTATTATTATTAAACTCTACAGACTGTCCATACACAAAATTCTAATAAAAGTGTATGACCATAAATCTATACACTGTTTATAGGATTTGTATTGCCTATGGACAGCTGGGGTTTGTCTATCGAGAGTCTATAGACTTTATAGACAGAAGTCTGTGGACAGTCTATAGAGTGACCGCGCAGTATAGACCGGCCGTGTACTGTGTGCAGTAAATCAGTGAGGGCAGAGCCACGCCGACGAGCACACGTCATTCGGGGCATATACGTGCGAGGTGCCCTTATCTGCGTGACCTGGGAGGGAGTGGAGATTCAGTGCCCGGCGTCTGCGACCGCGCCCCAGGGAGAAAGCCGATAACGATGATAACAACTGCTTGCACTGCTGCGTCATCTGTCCCGCTGTACTTATCACTCTATAAACGATGCGCAGTGAGGCGAAGACAGACTCTCACAGGGCCGCGGCTGACCGCTCCATTCTGAGTAGGGCGCTGCCGACAGGATTCGAAATCCACTCGAGTTTCCCAGTACTGTTTATGAGGGTGTAAGGTCTCAAAGCGACTCAGCCTATGAAGGACACCGTAGTGAATGCCTCCGGAAATTTCAAGCACCTGGGGTTCTTTAACGTGCACAGATCGACACCGCACAGTACACGCGTGCCTCTGCCATTTCGCCTCCATCGAAATGCGACCGCCGCAGCCGGGATCGACTACTGATCCGGAGTTCCCGGGTTCGAACCCGACCGCGGCGGCTGCGTTTTTATGGAGGAAAAACGCTTAGGCGCCCGTGTGCTGTGCGATGTCAGTGCACGTTAAAGATCCCCAGGTGGTCGAAATTATTCCGGAGCCCTCCACTACGGCACCTAATTCTTCCTTTCTTCTTTCACTCACTCTCTTATCCCACCCCTTACGGCGCGGTTCAGGTGTCCAACGATATATGAGACAGATACTGCGCCATTTCCTTTTCCCAAAAAACCAACCAACCAAGCAAAAAGCCGGGATCGAGCCCGCGCCTTTCGGCTCAGCAGCCGAGTGCCGCTGAGCCACCTCGGCTGCATACGAATCCAAATAGCCCGGCACATTATTACTGCGTACTCATGCTACACGCTATAAACTCGCTCCTGCCAGTGCAGCGGGTGCGCGAAGGTAGGCGCCTCTCTACATTTGCAGCGCAGCCAAAAATGTTGGCACAGTAGAAGGCGTGCATCCTGGCGGCGCGTTTTCCTCCTTCCGGATGCGCGAGTGAGCGTTCCGGCTCGGCGGACACGGTGACAGCGGCAATAACAGCCGCTCTCGACGACGGAGGCCAGCCACGTTGAACGACTCGTCCCGTGGCCACCACGCATGCCTGACCGCTGCACGAGCGCAGTTTGCAGACGCCCACTGTCGAGCATGAGTTCGCGCACCACACATGACTATGGGTGGCGTCGTGGGAAAGTTCGGCTTCCTCGAAGCCCAGGCGCGGAACATGAAATTGATGGTTCTTCAGAGGTTCGCAACTCGTAAACTTTTATGCATTGCTCTTAACTACTAACAAGTTACTAACACTACTACTAGCTACTAGCTACTAACAAGTTACTTGTCACGCAGGATCACTCCGTATACCTTCTTAGCACCTGGAGGAAGTAAAAGTAGAACTAGCGAAAGTTACTTCCTCAAGAAGCTATGTGAAGAGCAATACAGCCACAGACAAGAAGCTGGTATATGCTATTTGCTAAGAAAATGAGTAGAAACTGTTTTCGCATATGTTGCTATAGGTTCTCTGTACGGCGTGCTGGTGTGCATTGTTAAATCTGTGCGCACTGGAAAAAAGAACTATATCTTCCATTTGACTAATTTTCGACACCAGTCAGAACTAAGAGTGTGCGCTGGTCATAAAGCACGCACACAAGTTGACACATTGCGCATTAAATGTACAAATTATGCGATGTGATGGCATCAAACAACCCTACCAGGGAGTCGCAACGGTTTAGAATGCAAGAAAACTTAAAAGCGCGACACGCGCACTCCACATGCACATGTAGGTAAAAGTTTCTCAGTCCTATAAACTCCGTAAAACTGACTCTCAGTTACGGTATAGTAGCTTTTACGCTCTGAGTCAAGACGCAAGGCTTAATTATGAAGTTGCTGTTGTATAAACAGGTTGGTCCACACAACCGCACGCCGTTGCACAAATGAAATAAACGGCGGCGCAACAAGGACACTAACAAGAAACACATGCGCACTTTCTTGTTAGTGCCCTTGTTGCGCTACCGTTCATTTAATCATGCACGAACTCGCCCCTCAGGCCGTTATTCCGTTGCACAAGTGTTTAATTAATAGTAATAATAATTGGTTTTGGGGGAAAGGAAATGGCGCAGTATCTGCCTCATATATCATTGGACACCTGAACGGCGCCGTAAGAGAAGGGGTAAAGGAGGGAGTGAAAGAAAAAAAAGAGGTGCTGTAGTAGTGGAGGGCTCCGGAATAATTTCGACCACCTGGGGATCTTTAACGTGCACTGACATCGCACAGCACACGGGCGGCTTACCTCCATAAAAACGCAGCCGCCGCGGTCGGGTTCGCACCCGGGAACTCCGGATCAGTAGCCGAGTGCTCTAACCACTGAGCCACCGCGGCGGGTACAAATGCGATTTTTACCCAGTAGCTAATTAATACAGGCCAACATAAATTTCTCTACAGTGACCCTTTAAGGAGGCAAGAACTGTGGTTTTTATAAAACCTGTTGAATCTTCCGTCTTCTCCCTCGCAATTTGTCTGAAAGTCTGAAGTCTATAAATTTGCCCTGGAAAGTACGTAAACTTGAGTTAATATAAATCATGGACGCATTGCCGCTGTCACCCTTGTGGGCACGGGTGGTTTGCACGTTTGTCATCACTCTCCAGTGAAGCACTCTGCAGCTCAGTCACCAGACCAGCGACGAAGCAGAGTCCTGGCTTTTTGCCTCCACACGAAGCTCATATCAGCGGCTTGAGTTGTATTCAAGGTCGTCTTGTGTATACAGCATCGCGTCTGTTATTTCGTCTCCCTATTCCACAAGGCGTCATCCCTGGTTGCAGCTTCATTTCTTCTCATGGTCGATTGTGCCCGTGCCGAGATTGCATTGCATAATAATAGTAATTCGTTTTGGGGGGAAAGGAAATGGCGCAGTATGTCTCACATATCGTTGGACACCTGAGCCGCGCCGTAAGGGAAGGGATAAAGGAGGGAGTGAAAGAAGGAAGGAAGAAAGAGGTGCCGTAGTGGAGGACTCCGGAATAATTCTGACCACCTGGGGACCTTTAACGTGCACTGACATCGCACAGCACACGGGCGCCTTAGCGTTTTGCCTCCATAAAAGCGCAGCCGCCGCGGTCGGGTTCGAGCCCGGGAACTCCGGATCAGTAGCCGGGCGCTCTAACCACTGAAAAAGCCGCAGTATTCACGTTTCCCTTTCCTCTCGCGCATCACACCAGCTCTAAGTGCAGAGAATTGTTGAGTCCAACAGCTCCTTGATGGAGAGCAGTTGCGATGGCCCTGAACTGCATGCTGCTGTTCACCGAGAAGAATTCGCGGCATAACGTAATTGATGGAGAGATTTTGCACTAAAGAAAGGAATTCGCAATTTTTCTTCCACGCGTGTCTTGCTCTGACAGCGGGCATATCTTCAGTGCGTACACGTATACGCATGCAAGCCGGTAGGTGTTGGTTCATAGCAAAATTGTACGCCATGCACTACGATGAGGTATGGTACGGTATGGTATGGTATGGTACGGTATGGTACGGTATGGTATGGTACGGTAGGGTGCTGTGCTATGCTGTGCTATGCTGTGCTGTGCGGTAAGGTAAGGTAAAGTACGGTATGGTATGATACAAGTTAGTTTAAACCAGATGTGCAAGTTAGAATGTTGAGAACTATATATGCAGTATTACACAGTTTCGAAGCCGCCATTCGGTGTAAATGTCACGACGCTGCTCTGCGCGTTCGACGCTAAAAGCGGGGCCCGACGCGATCAGATATCATGCCGCTCTTTCCAATATAGCCTGAGGCCTACACAAGTACATGTTCAGTTTCGCAAGATCCGTATTTCGTTATAACCCGACATCGTTCTCTAGCTAGCACGGCAGCTCTATGGATGCTTGACGAAACAATAGGCGAGAGTGTATAATGCCTTCATCAATTGCCTCAGGCCGCGCTACATGTCGACAGTTATCGCGTTTTTCCTATGATAAACACGACGACAAAGCGGGGTGAAACAATCTTAACTTGCTGCAAAAAGTTCATGTTGCACAAGATCACGAAGTCTCTCAGGCGTTCAATCTTCTTTTGTTATATTGGTTTTCGTGCCCGGTGCATTACATTCGTTTTATTTTCTTGCACGCAGAATGGGATATTGGAGAGGCGCCAACTTCTCAAGTGCGCACATAAAGGCGGGCACATCCAGCACGCCGGTGGAAAGGAGGCGGAGAACGTGACGACATGAATGAAAGCTAAGCAAAACACTAAATGAAAGTGGTCCTCCTTTTCTCTTTCTATTTACTCTAGTCGTCGCTTCTTTAAAAAAGCGAGGCTATACATATTTCACGAATGAGGGATTCCTCCCTGCTTACACGTATTTCCTTTTCCCGGTGCGGTGATTGCCCGTTGCGAAGCCCAACTCTTTCACATAAACAGAATGCGGGATCATTACACGAGTGAGGGAATGAGCCGCCAGTGTTAGCACGGCGTGGAGAATACGCGCGTGACTTGCTCCTCTGTATTTACACTGGCAACTTTCTTTCCACAGTATGTGCGTCCACTTGCGAATATATCGGAATACATAAACGGCGAATGTTGGGCGCACAGCAAGAAAAACAAGCTAGGTGTATGCGTGAAAAACGCGACTTCACTAAAGAAAAGAATATTTCCAACGTTAACGTTTGTTGCACAATGCTCGAAACTCAGTGGTAGCATTGCGCGATTTTTATAGGAATTTATTATTAACCGCTTTGCATTGTGCCGTCGTCGTTAGCTTCCATGGACGTTAAAGCAATCGCTGCATGCGAGCGTTCTTAGCGCTCGCGTCGATGACGTTCGCTGCTCTCTAGGCGCGGTCTGCTTGGCGTCAACGAGTGCATGGATTGGTGCGCGCTGCTATCTCGATCGATGCCTCGGCTACACTAAAACTGCGGCTACTTACGGGTTCAGTGTTACAGCTGTCGAGCGCGACGAGTTGAGGAGCGACGTCTTTTGTTTCGGCTCCTTCCATGTCGACCTATTCCATGCCCGCCCGTTCCACATGCTGCGATTTTCGTCTCGCGACGCTGGGATTTTCGTGCGCACATATTTCTCAAACCACAAAACAATTTCTGTAACCCTCTCTAAACGGGAACACAATCATCACACATTGCATGGCGGGGCTTCATTGCATTAATCATTTCGTGAGCCATGTATAGCGCGCACTTCCCCGCGTATACCTATCGGGTATATGCGGCTGTAATTTTTTTTTCTTTCTCCGCTCCTTCGGTCCCTTCACGCATTCCCTCACCTTGGGGTTAAGGTATCACACCACCGAGTGTGATAATGTCAGAGAGATTTAGCGCATATCGGGAGCCTTGATTCGCTACCACCATCTGCTTACGCGCTTGTATATATATATATATATATATATATATATATATATATATATATATATATATATATATATATATATATATATAATATATATATATATATATATATATATATATATATATATATATATGCAGTGGCAGATGGGCACCCATCGGAGCCAACTGCGCATGTGCAGATAGCTGCCCGCGGAAGCGAATCGCGCTAAGTTGAGGCTATCTATAATTACTGCGTTTCTTTTTTCCTCGCCAAATTACTTCAACCCTCCTCTCTCCTCTAGGGAACATCGGAATATCGAACCGTGGCGAACATCGAACCGCGGGGAGGGGTGGCCGTCCGTGTGGTGCGCGATGTAAGTACAAGTTAAAGGTACCCAGATGGTCGAAATAATTCCGCAGACACCTCTCTCTCTCTCTCTCTTCTTTCAGTCCTTCCTTCGGCGCCTCTCACATGGCGCGAGTTCGCGGGTTGCGGTGTCCATGCAGAAGTACTGACTGCTCATTTTCTTTTCTATGGGGCCACAAGCTCCTCATTCCCCAGCCTTGTCTGTTATGTTATAGTAGGTGCAGGTGAGTATGCGCTTGCGGTGCGGAAGAGGGAAAAAGTAATACGTATGGTACACGCAGCTGCGCGTACACTGATTCTTTTATGACGCGCCTGTGTGGCGCGCTCGGTTACTGTTGAAATGATGCACCCAGAAAAAAATTACAAGAGTCCCGCGTACTCGGCTGACGCATTCCAGCTATGGTAGTGAACATATGAAGGCCGACGAAGGTGGAACGCAAATAAAAGAAAAAACGCAGGAAACTTTATTAACCCAATATAGCATTGGCCAATCTCTATGCATGCATGAGAAAGTTTCAAGTGAGCTACAGTCGTTTGTGAGGAACTACGTTCCGACCAGTCGCAGTGGCATTGGCGTTCGACTGATGATTCCAAAGTCGCGGGCTCGATTCCTGCCGCGGCGCCCGTATTTCGATGGAGGCAAAATCCAAAAACGCTCATGTGCTATGCGATGCCAGTGCACGGTAAAGAACCCTGGTCTAAAGCAATCCGGAGTCCTCCATTGTGGCGTCCCTCATAACCGATGCTTCGCTTCGGCCATTAACCGCCACAATTCACAGTTCAAGAGCGACGTGTAAAAGGCGCGTTAAAGGTTTTGAACAACGTAGCAGAAAGCTTCATGCTAGCAATGCGTGTCCAAAAGCGTGACTTCGACGTTTATTTGAAAACGGACGACAAAAGTTCATGTCGTCTAAAGCTAAAAGATGCAGGATAGAAGCTCCACTGAACACGTTCATATATGACGAAGGCAGACATATTACAAAAACAGATAACCTAACATAGAAATTGCTTTGCTCAATGCCCACGGTCGAAGACGGGCGATGCTCTGGTTCACAAAGAAAATGGCGCGAAATACGGGGACAAAAGAGAAACAAACACGACAGGACCAGCGCCAGCACCAGGACTTGCGTGCTTGTTTGTCTTTTGTCCCTATTTCGCGCCATTTTCTTTGTGAATCATGAACCAACTAGCCCAAACCAGAGTTCTCCTTGGATGTTCTGGTGCTTGTTGTCCGCAAATTAGATACTTTTTTTTTCTCGTCATGATCGACGAGGACCCGTTAGACCAGCGGACACACGAAAACTCCGCATGAGAGTTCGCATCTAGGCAGAAATACAAACGCAAAGTTGTGCCGCTGACCTGCAACCACAGAAGCGCGGCATAATGGAAAAATGGAAATGTTGTGTGTGGCAGTGAAATGCACGCTCAGTGCTCTTCCCAAATTCCACGAAGTACAGCAACGGTTGAGCTTTGCTTGTAAGCAGGCCGTAGACTTCCCGGTGTTTATTTCTGAGAAAAATCGCCACATATTTTTCGGCTATAGTTGTGCGGTGCATGCAACCGCTAAGAGCGTTATAATCAGTGAAAATAATTATCTAACTTTACAAACGGGGTGACAAAGCCGAGAGCACCAATTTCAACCTCACTGTTACATTAGCTATATGCACACAGTTGGTTGTATTAGCAGGTTTGTTGACATTACTTATATAAATGTATTAGCATGCTTTTGTTAACAGCACCCAACTCGAAAATGTTCGTTGAACTTTAGTGCTTTAGGTTTTAAAAGACACTGGGAACAACATGGTCTTGTCGCACGCACGCATGTATATATATTATACTGTTTACGTAACAACTGACCGACGACGCGAGCACTGGCCTATTTATACGGTGTCCGCTGAAGTTTGAACAGGCTGAATACGCCTCGCAATACGAGTCTGTATACAGGTCTGTTCATAATGCGCGCAACAAATCCGGCTACGTACTAGGCCGTTTCCATGAGGGTCCAAAATATGGAAGTGTATATGGGGGACAGCTGTGAATTGAAAGTAATAGTGGCCGTTCAGCTGGATGATCTGAAACAACCTGTCTGAGACAACCTATCCCAAAGCGACTAAGGCTATGAGGGACGCCGTACTGGAGGGCTCCGGAAATTTCGAACAACGGGCCTCTGGCATTTCGCCTCCATCGAAATGCGACCGCCGCAGCCGGGATCGAACCTGCGTCTTTCGGGTCAGCAGTCGAACACCATATAAACACTGAGCCACTGCCGCCGTTTTGTACAATGCTGTAAAAGTGCTGCTAGTGATATTCTTAGGCCTTCGTCCACCATGTTCGTTACGGCGTCCACGCTTCAGGGGCCTTCTGCTGGCGCCTGATTTCACTCCTCTAGTAGTGCGGTAAGTTTCATACCAAGAAGAGAACACATCTCGTACGAGAGGTTCCTGTTCGTTTTTACGTTGCTGTAACAGATGCTTGCTCTCGAGGACAGGTCGGCGATGAGATTATTAGAGGCGCAGACGTAGATAGTGCGTCAATAGGTGATATCTCCCGAATTTATCTTTATCTCCCCCCCCCCCCCCCCCCCTGATTACTTTACATTAAATACGCAGCTGTCGGTTATTAGACACAGACGTCGAATATGTCTGCGAAGGCACACTATAGTCCAAGTAAATAAGTACGAGCGCTAAATGACTTCTGCACACATTCCACAACAATAAACAGTTGTTTGCATTATTTTTCTGTATCATGCAAGACCCTATAGTTTTTATTTGAAAGAAAAAAAGCCATACAAGGTCCGCTTGTTCTACGGAATACCGTGTGGTTTAATGCCGACGCGGCTCGGCCCCGACAAAAGCTGTCAGAGCGGGGTTTCGAAATTCTCGGTGTCAGTGCGTGTCTTACGAAACTGCGGATTACAGCGAGCGCAGCAAGTTCAACGTTTCTCACGCCATGTTTTCATGCTGCTCTAATGAGGCAAGCGCAGCCTGCTGCACAGAAATTTCGTGTCTCACCAATCAAACGAATGAGAAAAGTCGAAAGTGAAAGTTGATCTCTACGCAGTTATACTTAGGTGAAAACCGCAAAGCTACTTGCCAGT
The DNA here is from genome assembly GCF_052857255.1 of Amblyomma americanum. NCBI lineage: Eukaryota > Metazoa > Arthropoda > Arachnida > Ixodida > Ixodidae > Amblyomma > Amblyomma americanum. Next base: position 172,851,120 of record NC_135499.1, on the reverse strand, counting down.
AGCAGGGAATAACAGCCGCAAACAGGGATTTGCATCTTTCTGAAAAGCCGGTAGTGCATGTGCACTGGCCTCCCAACACGCCGGTCGGGCTCTCTGAAGAGGCATTTTATGTTGACCGCTATCTGGTGTAGCTCACGCTGCGATCCTGACGTCTCCACACACAGAGCTGCACAGGGCGACGATATCGGCGTGGCGTGGCCGTCAGAGTGGTTCTCCGAACCTTTTAGTCACAGGAGGTTGGCCGCTATATTCCGCTCACCTTTGAGAAAGCAGTAATTCCGCACCACGACCAATAAATCGAAGCACAGCACCAAGAGGAAGCCGATGCGGGCCCGGATATACGATGGCCATCGTTGTTTTATGTTGTGCAGTGTTTTCAGGCACTTAACATTTTCCGGATTTGCTAATAGAATGGTCACTCTCAGAAGTTTTTGCGAATATCCTAGAGCTTACACAAGTGCTTTGAATTTTTGTCTCTACTATCACACGGCGTCACTGCTTCTGAGAGAAGGTAAAATTGGGCACCAAGGCTTCACAACATCGGCGACAGCCTGGTGGAAGCCAAGGCGGGGGATTGACTGTAGAGGAGCTGTTTCATTCTAGACGTAATAAATGATAGATAACGTTTTACTTAACGCCGCAGTTCCTAGCAATTCTCGGTGAGAGGCGTTACCGGTTAATCCTTTATCCCATTTGCTCGGCCGAATCAGAGCTTTCTTAGCATCAGATTAAAGAAGAAAAAAAGACGTTACACACACCTGTTAGTCAAATTCGCTAATGATAAAATATTTCCTACAATAAAAACGCCTGCGCGCTTAGGTGCTCGGCCAAGCCCATTGCGGCGATATTGCCGATATTCTCACCAACGCGAGTTTAAAACATCGGCGGTACTGTTATGAGTGTCTCGTCAGCATTACTGTGCTTTGAAAGGGCAAGAAATAGGAAAGTTTTGTTTTGTCCTGAGCTTTGGTTTCGTTTTCTGTTTATTGGTTTGGATTTGGGCTTGTTTATGTAGATGTGTGCTTCTTATTGGCTCTGTAATTGTCACGGGATTACTCCCTATATAAACTCACCCCGCCTGAATAAAACATCATTCGTCATGTCATTCTGAGTGTTGACTCACTTTTGCGGCCACCCAGGCTGACACTACAAGTTTCTTGGCGAAAACATTCGTCCGATATCTTAATTCATCATGTTCAGAATCGGTTATTTTCGATGTTAATCGATTCATATTTTTTTCTTTACCGGCGGATGTTTATCGGTGTTTTTCGGTTAAAACCGAAAAGTACACGACCTATAGTTGTAATAACTCCAATGCAATCACGAAAACACATGGATAGGCACACAGAAATGCAGAAATGATATACTACAGAAGGCTGAACTGTGAATTGTTAGTTCAGACTCGAGACGTGCCATTTCTGTGTCTGTATGCCTGCTGATGCGATCACAGAAACTGAAAGTAAAACCGTGATCAATATGTATCTATAGCTACCCGGCTGCGCCAGTCTTGGGTAGGAAGCTTGAACGACGCACAACGTAGGAAACACAGTGGATACAGGTTCTGACAAAACTTGCTCGAATAAACAGCCACACAGACTGACTAGTTACAAGCCAGATGGACGAGTACACTTTATATACCTCAGTATATCATCTGGTGTTGCGTAAATCAGTTTTTATTGCCTACGGCGCTCCACAGAACCCTGCAAAATATTGCATTTGTTATGCGCGTGCCGCGAAGAGTATATATAGGCGTCTGTTTCAAGTACAGACTTCATCAACGCAGCACGAAGCCCCTACGGAGTCAATGCCTTCCATTCTGCGATGATGCCCTTTTGCTTGAAAGCACTGCCATTGCCGGCGCGCACAGCTGCAAATACGGTGCATTGCACTTGATCACTGGCATGGTATGCGCGTTATGTCTGTTATGATGCACGCATGTCTCTCACAATTGTTGAGTCCCTCGCGCGAACGAAGAAACAGCCGTGCGGATTAATCGCTTTCCTTGCGCGTTGTAAAACGCGATCTGTGCACATGAGCCGTATTTGTGCGTTTGATACGTGCGCGTCCTTCTAGCGGCATTGCATACAGTTTGGTTTTTGCCGATCGAGTTGCAATACGCGATCTGACGCGCCTGAGCTCCCCCGGGCTCGTTTTCTGTATATATTGTGTATATAGTTCTGAAGAGTAGAACTAAGCTACGGCCGATGTAGTTTGCGAGATAATCTACCACAAAAATGTCTATTTGCTGCTATATATACTCTATATACCGGGGGCCGCCGCGGTGGCTCAGTGGTTATGGCGCTCGGCTGCTGGCACGAAGGACGCGGGTTCGACTCCGGCCGCCGCGGTCGAATTTCGATGGAGGCGCAATTCTAGAGGCCCATGTACTGTGCGATGTCAGTGCATGTTAAAGAACCCCAGGTGGTCGAAATTCCCGGAGCCCTTCACTACGGCGTCTCTCATAGCCTGTGTCGCCTTGGGACGTTAAACCCCCTTATACCATAAACCACTCTATATACCGGGCATCCTAGCTGAATACAACCAATTTTTTTAAAAAGACGGAGTGTCCTATTTAGGTAACTGAAACGAACTGAGTGCTGTTGAGAATCGTGTGGCCTAGTGTTCAGTATTTTTGTCACCCTTCAAAGGCAGGTACTAATTCGCTAACTTTTTTAACACTGGCGAAGAGAACAAAGTGACATTTCGGAATTGTATAGATCGTCTTGAAGAACAGCAGTCTGAAATATGTACAGTAAGGTACTATACCATTTACGTAGATTTTTTTCGCCGGTCAACAGGTTGGGAGTTGCTGGCGCATATGTTGCGGCAGCTATAAACGCAATGCCGCGTAGAGAGGCTGTCCTTTTATTAAGGCTGGTAAAATTAGGTGCGCAATGGCATGTTGCGTTGTAAGTAGTTCACGCTGCTGTTTCTCAAAGCGATCTACAACTTGCGATTTTCCCGAAGCCAACAATTAAAAAGTTTGCTTATATTAGCCTGTACTAAATAACAAACTTTCCTGAATAAAAAAAAAATGCTGACAGGTCATACGGCTCTCAACTCGCCTATAGAACTCTCCGCCTCCTTTATAAAACTTGAATACATTTAGCTGAGACACCCGGTATATAGTTAGGGCTCTGTTCTCGGGTTTAATGTTTTTCACAATTCGCTAGGTAAAAATCGGCTGCGATCCTATGAGCTCAAATTAGAGTACAATCTGGATTATTGCAGAAATTCTTCTTCGTTTTTTCTTTTAGGGGTAATTTCCGCAGCAAAAATAACGCTTTTTTTCCCACAGTATTTTGATATGCAATTTAGAAATTACGAGATGCGCCAAGAAATTGTTAACTAAGTTTCCCACATTACTATATTATTTCTCATTTATTACCATTATTTTATCGCGGATGTTATCACGCCATGTAGATCACTCAGCGCCTATGCTGTTGAAATGCCTGCCATTTACACATTGCGAAAGCATTCTTTCGACATTATATACAGCCGACATTTTAAGACCAACATCGCCCTATAGCCGGATTTTATTTGTGTAGCAGTTTATAGAATGAGGGAAATAAAGATCGTCCTTTCAGTACCAGTGTTCCGCAATCTCGCCTCAAAAGCGTATACAGCCTTCCAACTCACTATACGCCACAGATAGCATGCGGTAAAGGAAGCTAAAATCGCCTTAGCAATACCTAATTTAGGTGCACTGCGTAATTCCAAGAGAACCGCTACGTCTGAGTGGCAAACTTCAATTTCGTGCTTTGGCGACCTACGTTTCTCGAAGGCGCAATTTCGTGTAGAGGCTGCATGGGTTTAACGAGATCTTTAAGAAATTTGCTCAGATTGCAAAAATTAAAACGGGATCAACCGAAAACGAAGGGTCATGCACGGAATTCTCTTTGTGTGTGTGTGTGTGTGTGTGTCCCTTATAATCATGAATTTATTGTCATTTATTTAACATCCGGGGACTCTAGCGTGGCGCAGCAGATATGGGCGTTCCGTAAGTTCACGCTCTGAACGAATTCATATATAGTGGCGTGCATTGCTTGCAGAAGAGACCAGAGAGAATTAAGGCGGACTTCCCCTTGTTGCGCGCTTCACGAGGTTTTTCCCTGGGGTCAGCCCCGCATGCAGGACGTATATGCGAAACGGATCCGGGAATCGTGTGCCTGGGGGCTTGTGGTAAAAAGAAAGAAGAGTGAATTAGACCCAGTCTCTAAGACTGGACAGTCCAAGCTCTGCGGTGCAGAACAGACGCCGACGTCCAGTCCTGATTAAAAGGGCGCGTAAGAGAGTTGAGAAATGGCGCTCAGCCATCTATCAAGGATGCATCAGCAGGGTTGGCTTACGCGCCGTGTATAACAGATGGAACGCGTTGTAGCAGATTGTTTCCGACAATCGCGCGCACCGAACACGATCACATAACGTGCAGAATGTGTCGCTCAACACATGTGCGCTTCGCAAGGAATAAATCTCTCTCTCTCTCTCTCTCTCTTGCGTTTCGCGGCAATATAGTAAAGACTGAGGATGAATAATGGCAGCTGACGCGTTAAATCAGCTTCCCTTCAAACGCGATGGTTCCATGCATGGCCATTATCGTCCTTATAACTACCTCTGTAGTGTTTGTTCAGCGGTTGCACAGCTGGCTTCATCAAAATCGGGGGCGGATCCCGAGTTCTCGTATGAATTGTTCCTGAATTTTCAGGTCGCGTGTGGCGCCTCGGCAATCATGTTTGCTGAAGCTTTGACCTGCTGACGACAGCTGCATATTAACTTTCACAGTCCTGCCACATATCAACAATGCAGAGCATGGAGTTGAAGTGACCTATTTATTGGGGTCGAGGTCATAGAGCTATTTGCAGATAAGTGCTATCTGAGTCACAGGGTCTCTGACCAGTGAGGACAGCCAACGATACGACGGCAATCACCATAGCTTTAATATATCAGTTCAGCCGCTACTTAACTGAAGCAAGATCCGGTTTCGATAAAACAGCAAGGTCTCTGTGAGACAGAGTGCCGCTTTTTTAAACCCCAATAGAAAACAAACTCCTTGTCTGTTTCGATTGCATATGTGTAAAACGGGTTCATTCATCTTATCATCTCCAAGTTCCCCGCAGACGACACAGATATTGATTGCATATATTTCTATTGGCCACTGACGATTTGCCATCGTACATCAATGGGACCAAAAGTTTTATTTCCATACGTCACCAGAACTCGTGTCAAATTATAAACATTAACGGCTACTTCGTTTGACGCAGTTAATTTTGTTTTTAGAAATAGCATATAAACGGCACGTTTCACACCTGCTATACGTGCAAATAAAGAGTTAACGAAAATTTCGGCGTTTTTTTTTATGACATTCACAAAAGCGAACGCCTCTCGCAATAGCGCCTTATTTCTATAGCATCAGTGCCTATGTTTGCGCACAGGTTATTCAGCAGTATAGTCAAAACATGATACCGCGGCGCACATTTTTCGTTGTTTACGTAGCAATCTAAACACGATCGAATACACCTATTTGGAAGTAAAGAGGCAGTAACCTGTCCCCTGTCGTGCTCCCTTTTATGAAAGGGAAGACGACTTATCCTCTTTTTACTCCTTTCGTGTTTAGATTGCACATAGTCTACGGGTACCAAACCGTGAGCGCTGCAATGGCACGGGCTGCCATTGCTCACACGTATACGCGTGAAGAAAGCGGGGAACATGACGGCGAGGGAGGGAGGCATAGAAAGAGGAAGGAAAAGAAAATAAACTGCGAAGAATTAGTGCGGAGAGTGGAAGAACGCGGTTTCTTTTATTTCTGTTCTTCCCTGATTTTGAAGACATCCGCGGTAATTCTCACGCGGAAAATGCTAGGAAACGTCGCAAAAATGTATGAATATAAAGGGGGGGGGGGGGCAGAGGGGAATGCAGATTAAATACTATCTTGACAACCTTGATATAATTATTAAGCATGAAATCACATATTAAAGACAGGACAAGCTTGGAAAACCTGGCAAGGTATGGAACGCTTGGTTGCTATAGTATATATGTGTAGACTATATAGAAGACGACAGTTTTTGAATCAGACAGATCTATATAAAAATGACGGCGCTGGGCTCTACGGAGACGTGTAAGTGAAACAGCGCGCTCTATGCACGAGAATCTCGGATAATCGAAGCTGCGGAGGGACTATAGCTGAAACTTTTTTTCTTTTTTTTTGTAATCGTCACATGGCAGTTCTTAGCGAGGAGGGCACTGCCGATGGATGGTGTTGCATGCGCTCGAGCATCTTTCAGTTTTTCGCAGTTCCATATCAAGTGCAGGCGCTTGTGGTCTCGTCTTTCTATACATGGCATGCATAATCCCTGCGACACTCCCGATGCGTCGACCGCCGTATATAGGATCATATATTTTTGAACGACAATAAAGATAAAGAGTGATATTTTATAGCGTAAAGCAGTCATTAATGGCGCCTTCTTTTGTTCCATTGTCGTAGTGTTTGTGGCAACCCTCAGAATCATGTCGCGCGCTTCATTCACGACCGCTTAGTTTGCCGACGAATGTATCGTGGTTGCAGACTTCATCCATTCACAAAGTATATCAAGCCTTCGCTTCAACGTCCTCGCAACCCTCAGCACGGTGGTGTTGGTGTTGCATGTTGAAAAATATCGACTTTATGATCCAATGTCACTGTCTTTCAAAAGCTAGTCCGTTTTCGCGTCCTTCATAGATTCTCGGTATGGAAGTAAAAATGGCTTAGGTGAACACGTTTTTGTACTTTTGCGATGCATCCTCTTTTCACCAGCTTAGCTAAGAATAGACAAATTATAGAGAAACTCATAGTCGGATATTTGGCAGCACTTGCTTTCAGGCTGCCATACAAACGCTGCTTGACTGCGCAAAAGAAGACGTTGCACCTCTACACGAACATACTTTTTACATATAGTACACATTGATAGTGACTGCCGGATGTGTCGCCATTCACAGCTAACTGCAATAATAAAGTGCTTTGAGAAAAACCTAGCGAGCTTCTTCAACGCTATTAACGCGGTAAGCTCCCTTCGCGCTCAGCGTGTTCCTTCTATATGGGAGGCGTTCAGGCTCCTACTTTCAAATGTTCATAAACAAACCATTGGGCGTAGTGAAAGGCCCATCAAAATTATATGCACGTTTCATACGTCCGGACAGCTAGGATACATATTCCGCAGAAATGTGCGTTGTCCTTGGAGGCCCCGCGGCGTCGAGAGGAGGCTCAAAGCTGTAGTCGGTCTCGCGCCATTGTGGAAATCCCAGATTCTATTCCGGCTCAGCGGCTATAATTGCCCCTACTCCGTGCGTGTGTATGGACCGTTCACGAAATGTATTTGGGCGAGGCTTCGGCGATGTTCGACGACAGGTGTATAGTCTAATGCTTTGCTGGCGCTTGACGACAGTGTTGACAACGAAGCTTGACGACCTTGACGTTTAAACTGAAATGAATTCACGAAACTGCTAGAAAAGTTCGAACGTTTCAGAATATTTATAGGATTGAGCGCGTGCCGATAAATGTAAGCATTCATTTTTAAGGCAAGCAGGAGATCGACGCACGCAAAAAAGCGCACAAATTTAGTTGTTCTTTTTTTTTTTTTTATTATTATTATTATTATTATTATTATTATTATTATTATTATTATTATTATTATTATTATTATTATTATTATTATTATTATTAAAAGAACAACTAAACTGTCTGGTATACGGCAAAAGCGCTTTGATATCTGTGTACTTCTGAGCATTCGCGAACTCATTCATTGCGTCTATAGCTCACTCGCCGCATTCGTCTCGCCATCGTCGTGGACAAAACAGTGAAAGTCAGGCTGAATAAGTTAAAGGTAAGTCACAGTCGGACTCCGGTAACGACGGCTTGGCTGGTTCGTCGCATAAATTATTAGGCTGCCGAGTCAGTGCGCCAAGTTGGCTTGTATAGCCACGAAAACACGAACATCGTTCAAGCGGTTTCGATTTAATATTCGGTTCCATCACGCAGACTATTCGGCCAATTTGTAAGGAGGGAAATTACTATATATAGTCCGATCGGTCGTTGTCAAGTTCCTGAAAGCGCCAAGCTAGTTTATTTGTGAAAGCACTGAAGATGCTGAAGGTGTCGAAAGAGCTGGGAATGTTTTCTGTCACGTTTTTGGGGCTACCAAGACAGTTTTCTGCAAGGTTACTGAAGGTACGATGTATTTATTTATTTTTCCAAGAACCCACCGTGCCAAGGCATTACGGGGGGGGGGGGGGGGGGTACAATAATAGATACATAAACTACACAAATTATGACACCTTTGCTCCTAGGCAGAGTAAAAAGTATAAACACCAGAAAAAAGACAAATGAAATGTAAAGCGCTAGACATGCGCATACATTTGAAAAGAAAAAAAAGCATCATTTGATGCAGCACCCACGACATCACTCGGCAGCCTATTCCATTCCCTAATGGTCTCAGTAGGAAAGAAAGATATGCCTTCTCTCAAGTTGCCAGCAGCCAGTCTTCTGTATCCCATCCGTAGTTTACCCGGAAAACTGCTGATTTATCTTCCAGATCTCCGAACAGAATGCTTATTAGACTCGTATCCAATTAGAAGCACACACCTAGACGGAAACAATTAAAACCGGCGGATTCTGCAGTTTTCGGGAAGCTGGAACCGATCGTGATCCTTATAAGTGGGACTCGCAACGTTTAGACTTAATTACGTATTTGAAAGCAGCGGCGCATCTTGTTATAATATAATTGGTTTTTTTGGGGAAAGGAAATGGCGCAGTATCTGTCTCATATATCTTTGGACACCTGAACCGCGCCGTAAGGGAAGGGATAAAGGAGGGAGTGAAAGAAGAAAGGAAGAATAGGTGCCGTAGTGGAGGGCTCCGGAATAATTTCGACCACCTGGGGATCTTTAACGTGCACTGACATCGCACAGTACACGGGCGCCTTAGCGTTTTTCCTCCATAAAAACGGAAAAACGCTAAGGCGCCCGTGTACTGTGCGATGTCAGTGCACGTTAAAGATCCCCAGGTGGTCGAAATTATTCCGGAGCCCTCCACTACGGCACCTATTCTTCCTTTCTTCTTTCACTCCCTCCTTTATCCCTTCCCTTACGGCGCGGTTCAGGTGTCCAAAGATATATGATGTTCAACTATTTTGCATCATGTCGTGTGTACGTGCACGGATATCCAGGCTCTGTGGGTTTGAAACACCGGCGCGCATTTGCCGAACTTTTTCCATTTTGGGTGCGTCTCGCTCATCGAGTATCGCCGACGTGCCTGTTTGCCACTGGTGTTATAGCGTTGAATAACACCCATACATTCATGGCAGACAAGAGCACTGCTTACATATTGCTGTCCCACATCCATATTTAACGCTTGTCTTCTTTTGAAGCAGTGCTTGAAACATAGCTACATAGCTAAGCCGTATTTCATGCACGTCTTGTTGAGCCTAAATTTTCGTTGCCTGAAACGCGAGAACGGAAGGGCAGAAACCGTACGCTGTCGAAAGTGTATACTTCCCGTTCCGCGTACCCTTAGCTCTCGTTTTTCAAGCCACAGAAATGTGTAATGCTGCAACAAACCGAAATCCACCAACAATACCAATCGTTGGTAAAAGGAAAAAGAAAGTAACAGGGAGCGATAAGGGGTGGGGATAGTCGCCCCAACAATAGGGATTGTTGGTGCGACAGTATCACCCTGTCAGTTTCACTGTGCCTTCTTTACACTGGCGATATCCGAAAGTATACACTCGCCTCCATTTGAAAGTATTCGAAGCATACGCGTGATCATTCGCTGCCTCGCTCGCTTCCAAGTGAAAAATCACCATTCGTACGTCCCCAGTGGCGCGTGAGGCTGGTCGACCCCCGCCCCTCTTAAATCCGCCCCTGCGCCATCAGGCACGAAGCTCCCGGCGCCCGGCGCCGAGCCCCGCCGGCGTTTCGTCTTTTTTTTCTTCTTCTTCTTTCATTTAATCTCCTCTCGCGCGAGAACGATCCGCCGCCGCCAGCGCGGCCCCGTTATCCGGCCTTGTCACACGGGAGGCCCTCAGCGCCGGCTCAGGTGACAGCCGACTCAGATAACGGCGTGCGTTGACATCGTTGCTGGCGCTAGGCCGACGCCGCTCTGATTGCTCGCGCGCTCTGGGACGTGTGTGCGTCTGTATACTGACAGCCAGCGTGCACATACATGCCCGGGGCGCGTTAACGGCGGCCCCAATGAAGCGGACGGCGGCGGCCTGTTTGTTTTCCCGGTGCCGTAAAGAACCCATCCGCGCGCGCGCCTGCGGGCGCTGTTTCCGCGTGCGCCTGAGTGCGCGGGCCTTGTTGCCGTAGCAGCGTTGGGGAGCTGAGTACTACACGAGTCCCGCAGCAAACTGCGGGCACGCGAGGGGAATGTATTTCGCACTGCGATATCCGTTGAAGGCACGCAAGTTTTGTGTAGCACCGTATTGTTATTATATGGGGAACTTTGTAATGCGCTGAACTAACAACCGGCCGGCTGCCTATCGGAGTTGCGAAATTTTGGAGGGTGGATACCGTAAGAGGGGAAACACAGGAAAATTCGGAGCCTATATGGGGAGATGCTTTTGTTCTCCACTGAAGGAACATGATGAGTATGGCGGTTACAGTGAGGAGGATGATGATGAAGAAAACGATGACGACGCACAGAGGGGCCAAATATGAAATATTATGCAACATCTGGAGAACCTACAACCGGTCGCATAAAGGTCAAGAAAGAGGCAGCTGTGTAAAAAAAAAGAAAGAAAGAAAGAAAGAAAAGGAATAAAGAAAGAAAGAAAGAAAGGAAGAAAGAAAGAAAGAAAGAAAGAAAGAAACAAAGAAAGAAAGAAAGAAAGAAAGAAAGAAAGAAAGAAAGAAAGAAAGAAAGAAAGAAAGAAAGAAACATTGCAGTCCGAACGACATTCATACTCTGGAGCTGAAAGCAGCAATCCTCAGAGCTCCGTGTGTAATCACCGCAACGCATCGCTGGTATTCGCACTACACGTCAGAAAACAGACATTTAACTTTTTTTTCAAGCACCTTTATTTCGTGAACCTTTGCAGCCGTGTGTACATCTAAAGGAAAATCGAGCATGTTTATAGCGCACCTGAACTCTCTCTTCCCGCAAAGTTGATTCCGATTTGAAACAAATTTCTCGCTCGCTTTCAAGGCAGTCGGTCAGTGCGGTGGAAAAAGAGGACGTGTTTAATACCACTTTCCTGACCTTTTTTCTGTCCTACTTTTGCTTCTTCTTCTCCATCCATAGTGTGGAGCCTCACTTAGCAAAGCGAAGTTGCCATTTAAGAAAAAGTAATTCGAAGCAGAGAGAGGCAGGATGGATTCTACGCGCGCATGTAATCACTCGCAACCTGACCTCGTTAATAAACAGTTGTTCTAAAGAGAAAGAAATTACATCCTGCCATTAATTCGCGCCCCAACATAAGTTTCGCCGACACACATGTATAGTAATAAAAGGCGCCTGGCTATATAGAGGCGTTTGTTCCGACATGAGAAACACATTGACAGAAGAGCGAGACGATGAACTGCATTTCTTTCCCTTTAGTTGCTTCTTTTTATTTCGACAGTGTGCCTGGTGGCATAAAGTATTTACAAATATAGGTACACACTGGAGCATCAAGTGCGACTGATACAGGAACCGTGCATGGCTTGCCCTGAAAAACACAGTTCCTGCAGCATGGTGACGGAGACAGCAAGACGCAGCCTAATAAGATACGCCTCCGCCCGCACCAATGCTGCATCGAGGAGACATGGTGACGCGAACACTGATTACAGCTGCATGCATAAGGGGTATGGTAAATGTGGAATTTACAAGCGGACGACATAGAGCTGCTACAATTTCAACCGCAGCCGCTAATCACGGGCTGTTGATCCGCAGGTCGCAGGGGCTGCCGACGCCGGCCGCGTCGCCTGCATTTCAACAAGGGCGAAACGCAAAATCACCTTTGCGTCGAGATTTCGGCCCATGTAGAGAAAAACAAGAACAGTGGCGGCAGTGTGATTCCGGAGCCCTCCACAACGGCGTGCCCTATAGCCGGTTGTTTTATGTTGAGCTAAAAATCAACCAATCAATCAATCAATCAATCAATCGAGTAAGTAAGAAGACTGTCAATAGCCGATCATTCAACAAACCAATCAATAATATAAAAAATCTTCGTCACATTCATTAATTTAATCAATCAATCACTCATTCAATCGAGTAAGTAAGAATACTGTCAATAGCCGATCATTCAACAAACCAATCAATAATATAAGAAATCTTCGTCGCATTCATTCATTCATTCATTCATTCAATCAATCAACCAACCAACCAGCCAACCAATTAATCTGTTGAGTGAAGTAAGCAGTCAGTCAATAAGCCGATCATTCAACAAATAGAAATCAATACTAAAATAAATCTTCGTCGCCAGATAATACAACGACATGTTATTAGTGCCTTCAGCCATTGTTGCCTCGACGACGGCGGTGCGTACGGCGAGGTGGTCTTTCGCGCACGCCTCGTACGACGTCAGCGACGAGCAGAAAGTGGAGGCGACGTGGCCGCAACTGCGTGCGGCGCCTCACCCAGAGGGCTCGAAGCGAGCGGCCTTCGAACCGGGTGCGTGCGAGCTCTGTCGACGCAGCTGTCCTCTGCGTCTCAGCCTCCGTGCGCGCACAGGTGCGGGGCACAGAGAACTGTTTTTGCGCGGCATGCCAGTCAGAGCAAAGGCTGCGCACGTGTATTCTCTGCCGGTCGCGAGTGAGCTGCGGTTGTTTGTCGTCTACGGCACTCACTGACGTCTGTTGTCGGTCGTCTTAAAACGCAAGTCTGCGGAGTAACTGTGGCACAAAGCTGCATATATATCCAATTAGCGCCCCATCACCAACGAAAGAACACTCTCGTTTACGCAGATACAGACATAGTTGTCCATTCTTTGTGGGCACGCAATGTCAAAGGGACACTAAAGGGAAACACTATGTGAGGCTGGACTGATAGGTTAGTGCCACCTGATGGAAATTAAGTGATTTTTACCAAAAACAACGATTTTATAAGTCAGAAAATTTTGTAATAGCGAAAATACACCTGGCGCCGTCACTAGAATATTCGCGCAGCGCCGACGAGTGACGTATTCGTGAGGTTTCTGGAGGAAGGCTATTTCGCCGTCTCGATGGGCGATTGCCGTCGAAACACGAGGAAAGCGACGCGGCGAGCATAGCCGACAGTGCGAAGTCTCGTAATTTAAACAGCGCAAGACAGTCAATGCAGAGAAAGGTTAGTCGCAAACACGGGCGCTGAATCTTTCTCCTCGCATTCTCCACGCGCTAGCTGGATGCGTGTAGCCGTCGTGTACACAGCAAGTTCAGAACAGCGAACTCTCAACGGCATTCACGCTGCGTGTGATGGCTATGTATACGCAGCCGGTAAAGCGGTTTCGTTCTCTCTTCAGCCGTCGAATCGGCTACTCTGTGCTGGCTTCGGGCGTTATGGAATTGCAAAGGGTCTCTCTATCTTTTAGCACGCGCTCACGCAGACATTCGTATGTCGTCAAGGTGTGAAATGCTATGCGAGCGCTTGGCCTAAATTGAATATTTTCTGCGCAGCGTGAAAAGGCGAATATTCTTTTATATGTGGTGAAAAATAACTGAGAAGTAGACGCATGCATGTACCCTCACCTCTCACTTGTCCGCACACAAGGCAAGTGTTATCCGCGAGAAAAACGTTCAACCAGCTGAAGCGTGTGCGTCAAAAATATGCGTAAATCTACTGCCGACAGATATATATATATATATATATATATATATATATATATATATATATATATATATATATATATATATATATATATATATATATATATATATATATATATACGTAGACAGCATGCAGCAGACAGTTGGAGGGAACGTACCTGGTTCTTTTTCCGCTTATACAACCCACAGAAAGCCATTCACGAATGTATATAAATCGCAACGACCACAGCACAGTCGATCACATGGGTTGCCTGCGATCATATTTACCGCGTTAGTTAGTCAACAAACGCGATAACCGACAACACAGTGTGCCGTTTGATGAGAAACGCGCGTGCCGTTTTTCGCTGCAGATGTGGTGTTCAATGACTTACGTTACAGCGCGACTGCTTCTCGCATGCTTTTGAGGAACACATGTGCACAACGCGCCGAAGGCCACGCTCGCATTATCATCGCCGACGCGAATATGCGTGTCCTCTGTAACCTCGCGTAGTTTATTTCGCATGCAATAAACTATTTCTATACCGCACGCGCGCGTCGCATCGAGACGCAGACGATGCAGCAGCCGCCATGGAAATAGTGGGAGAAGGAGGCAGCCATGCACTTGCACGTTGCCATCGTGACAACTTAATAATAATAATAATGTGTTGACTTCAGTTTTCGGTTCCAGGCCGCGTTTCCGGTCTTCCAGGGAGGCGCGTCTGATTGGATGGATTGCAGTGACGTCATAGAAATGACGTCGCGGCTGTTCATTTTTCGCAGGCACTTTGAATGGGGAAGGGTTCGGGACATTGTAATTGGTTTTTGGGGAATGGAAATGGCGCAGTATCTGTCTCATATATATCGTTAGACACCTGAACCGCGCCGTAAGGGAAGGGATAAAGGCGGGAGTGAAGGAAGAAATTTAGGAAGAAAAAGGTGCCGAACTGGAAAGGCTCCGGAATAATTTCGACCACCTGGGGATCTTTAACGTGTACTGACATCGCACAGCACACGGGCGCCTTAGCGTTTTTGCTCCATAAAAACGCAGCCGCCGCGGTCGGGTTCGAACCCGGGAACTCCGGATCAGTAGCCGAGCTCTTTAACCACTGAGCCACCGCGGCGGGGGTTTCGGGACTTTCATTTGCGGTTTTCTCAGCAACGCGTCCACCTTTCCGCGTAGAAAAAACGTCGGCAGTGTTCCCGATGATTAATCTATCCTTTTTGCTTGGTTTGATATTTCCCTTTAGTGCCCCTTTAAAGAGGCCAACAATTGTTTCATTAAGAATCTCCCTTTCTTTTTTCGTTGCGGTGCAATGGAATGCTTATATACGGTGTATTCACGACACCTCTCAAAGGTTAGAATTTCAAGTAGTCGAATCTTTGGGATGATCATAACCTGCGCTGGAAAACTGTAAAACTGTTATTTGGGAGCAATGGTGATTGCACGCTGACAAAAACGCAGGTAAATCCAGTAGCAGCTGCGGGATTTTTTTTTTTCTTTGAGCAATGTATATCACAGCCAGTGAGCTCAACTGGCTGTAGACGGATGCCTTACTTCGTGTGCAGACTTGCCACTTCCCTCATATGTTTTTAAATTGAATAGATCGGCCCCGGTATATATATATATATATATATATATATATATATATATATATATATATATATATATATATATATATCCATCAGAACCTGAAGCCCCTCAGCTGCGACTAGCGGTAATAGAAGGACAGGGAGAGGAAAAGAAAGTGGGTAGCGATAGTAAGACCGAATAGGGGTAGGGGTAATATACACTATATATGTACAACTACAAAATAAGAAATAAATGTGGGGTGCTGTAACTATTTTTGGAACAAAAATCATGGCCCATGTTTGGCCAAAATAAAGCTATCTTCGTCGATCTGCGGTGGCACGGTGAAAATATCTGCGCATTTAGCGCCATGTTTTCTTCATATATACAGGCCGTCGTTTCGTTAAGACAGTGTGCGCAGCCATAATTTCACCATGCGTTTTGGTAAGCTGGCAGTCCATTTCGCACTGCGCACGCATGCACAACGCCGCGCACACAAAAGAATTTCAGCGTGCCTATTCTGTAAAAAGCTGGAGGGTATACATAAAAAGCCGCTGGAGCTCAAAGGCCGTTCTGAATGGTAAGTTATGTGTGGAAGCATGTCGAATGACTCCTATGTAGCCACTGCAAATGGAATATAACCCACAACTCGCCCTCGGCAGCATGCATATATAGAACGGCATAATTCACCTCTGTTCAGCCGCCTGCGACTTCGGGCATTCAAAGCTACACTCAAAACACGAATACGCCTATACAGGAAAAAAAAGGGAGAGTAATCTCTCCAGTAGCGCACACCCTTATATGCAAAGGGTGCGCACTATAGGAGAGCTTATTCCCTTTTACTCCGTTCTGTTTATACAGAGTGATATACACCTCTCTAATGTACTTGCCCTGTGCCCTCCTGTCTCCCTTCATTTTCTCGACGTATACTCCATAAGGCTCCGTCAAAAGGGCGTTTTTATTATTCTGCCCCTTATAAAAATGGTCCATAGATAGTCTATAAACTTGTTATAGACTGTTGCCTTCCTATAGATATTTATTTTTGTCTATTCATAGTCTACAGACAGTCTATAGACAAAAGGCAACTAAATGTGTATGGCCATAAATATATAGAATGTGTATAGACTGCCTAAAGGATTAGTATTGCTTGCAGACTATTCTCTAGCATTTGTCCATAGACAGTCTATAGACATTATAGACAGAAGTCTATGGAAAGTCTATTGACTGTCTAAAGAAATTTTTGTAAGGGCCTCAACAACAACAACAACAAACAACGTGTGAGATAATCACTACTAGCAGGAATCGAAGTGGCGCGGTTAACTTGCGGATTTGTTGTTCCGCAAGTCGCTCCTCTGCGGAGCCTTGTTTCGCTCTTGCACGTGACTCGTTGCAGTACAGAACAGGCGTTCTTGCAGTACAGTTTATGTACGCACATATTAGAGACATTTAGAATAGAGGGGTCCCCTGTCGGTTTAGGGATAGGAGAACTCCCTATATTTACAAATGTGTCAGGGTGGACGCTAAGAGCTCGAAATGGTTAAAAAATAAACTTCAGGTCGCGCCTGACGAAACTTTTGTCAGCGACGCCACCGCTTAGCAACTTTTTCTTGTTCTCGTTATGTGGTCACCTCTTTCCCCTTTACATTCCCTCGTCCCTTTCCCCCTGTGCAAGTTACCGGGACATCCTTCTGCACATTACCAGGAATTCGGGTCAAGAGCTTGTAGCGCGTTGACAACTTCGTGACGTAAGAGAGTGACCAACAGGCCGCGCTAGGCTTAGCGGCACTGACGTGGGCGCTGTGCCCAATCCCTGGCAATGGTTAACCACCTTCTTGCCTGCCTTTCCTTTCGCCTTTCTCGTTTCTCGCAGCAGAGCCAGGGTCATGCTTGACACTCTATAGTCTATACGCTGCCTCGTCCGTCCTCCACCAAACACGGTTCCCCGTCTTCCTTAACTATATTCTCTGTCTTCCTTAACTACCTTTTTCCGCTGCTCCCCATTTCGGACGGCTCCCAATTAAACTGTTTCCCACGCATTCCATGACGACCCACATTCCAGCGTTTGGACCGCCGACGCCAGCCACTCCCTTTTCGCTGAAAACAGGGAACAACAACGAAGCAGGCGTGCTGTTCCGCATCGCTAGCCAACCGCTCCTGTTTATGTCGACGATGGCGTTAGGAAATGGCTCATGCACTTTTCAGACGCGGCCGTGGCACGCGGTCAGCAAAGCATCGCCGCGACACGCAGAGCCGCGCTCACCCCAAATAACTGTACGCGCTTGTTTTCCCCGGTAAAAGACGCCGCCGTAGAAAACGCTGTGAACGTAGGTCGCGTTCGCGAGTCATGCGCCATGGCTTCTGTAAAAAAAAGAATAATAATAACTGATTTTGGGGATTTTCTGGTGAAAGGGACGTTCAGCGCGATAGCGTTGAAAGCAAATAAAGAAAGAAATGACAGAAAGAAAGAATCGAAATCAGTGCACAGACGTTCTTCCATTGCGCCTTTATGGAAATACGAGGCGGCCTCCACGGTCAATTATCAAATTCGCGAGGTGATGCCTGCGTCAGCGGCAGTGTTGTAAGTAACGCGCTAGGTCACCTGTAATCAGTTACATTTTCTTGTAATCTTTTAATTAATCATCTACATTTTTCAAGAGGCAACGGCCCAAGTAATTCAATTAGTTTTATCCTGTAATTGATCACTTGTAATCAGTTACTTTTTTTTTCTTCCCGAAAACAAGTAGCAACCAATGGTATACAGCTTTGAGAGCCTCAACGGGACGGCAAACACTGGTGCTCGCGGGGTTCCTCCCTTCGTGACAAAGCGACAACGGGCCAACTGCGGAGAAGAAGCATCGTTCGCGATCATTCCCGGACCTCAAACGGGTTACCGCCGTCGTCTACGACCGTTCTCGTAACGAGAAATGTCACGTGACCGCTGCTCTGTAGCGACTCCCCGTCCTGTCAGATGGCGCTGCAACTTACCTTCCAGTACACTTTAAACACGAAAGGAGTAAAAATGGATTAAGGTCTCTTTCAGCGCACCCCCTTTCTTAAAAAGGGGTGCGCTTCTTTCCACTTCTATATAGGCGTATTGGGGTGTACAGGATGCCTCGATGGTCGCGCCTAGGCGAGCGGGCATCCAGGCACCCTATACCTCTCATGCACTGTATGCCCAACTCGGAGGCTTCCGTACAAAGTGCGGAGCAACAACGAAGCACTGTGCTTCTTTGAGGAGTTGGACACTATAGCACGGAAGTATTGCGCAACTGTACGAGCGGGTTCGCAAGTTGTTCATACGTTATAATACCGCCCTTCCCTCCAGCGCATGCATGCATTGAGAGCGTGTGGGAAATGTGGGGAAATTGACAACTCCCATTACAAACTGACAACGCGTAAAAAAAAAATCAAGCAAGCCGCAGTAGGTCAGTGCAGTCTGGGAAAATTTATGCCATGGCATTAACGGTTGCAAGGAAAATAACTCTATAGTAATCGATGACTTTTGTGTAATTGTTCAGTTATTTTTCAGGGGCTGTAATTGATCAGCGCAATCAGTTACATTTCAGATGGAGTAATTGTAATTGTTTTCAGTTACTTATTTTCTGTAACGTATACAAGACTGTTCAGCGGGAAGGGTATCATTTCGTAACAAATGGTAAATAAAATGCGAAAAATTTTCTTGTATGTATACTGAGAAGCGTGTATTTTGTGGCGATAAGTGTGGGCATTTTCAAGTCTTCTGTCGCTGATCTAGCGTGTTTTTAATACTTCTGCTCGTCCGTGAGAGTGCCGCATGAAAATTGATTGATGGATTTATTTATTTATTTATTTATTTATTTATTTATTTATTTATTTATTTATTTATTTATTTATTTATTTATTTATTTATTTATTTATTTATTTATTGCCAACCCCGATTAATGTGATTTGCAACGCACCTAGAGTGAACCTGCTGACGTTTACGCTTTATAGTGGATAAATTAGCGTTCACACAGTACACCAAACTTTCAAAAATACGCAGCCTACTTTGCTTTTTGCATCCACGGCTAAATGCGCAAATTTTAGCGCCGTTGCGGCCATGCTTATTTGAGAACTGAGTTCCTGGTACATCTTGTGCGACGTAGCTCAACTTAAGCGCGATATACACGGTCGGACACTGGCATCGTGAACATGAATGCCACACATGGTGGGTACTTGCGGGTTTTAAAGAGCAAAGCGCAGGCATCCCGAGAACTCGCCATGTTTACACGCTGCTGTGTTCGCTCCAGAGTGGAAGACCCTCTATCGTTGCCACAGGTATACGTATACCTTGCAACTTTGCGATGAAGCTGTATGTCTGTAACGTGGGCGCACACATTACCTTAACGCATTATCTGAATTGTGCGTACAAAAAACTTCACGAAATTATCTATCATTCGCGCGCGTTTACATTCCCTCCTATATATGCTCAAGGTGTAGATACATTTGTGAGCGCACAAGCTTTGTATACGATGCCGATAATAGTACTGTTGCTTAGCAGGCAGGAATTTCTGGCGAGAAACCTTCAAGAGCTTGTCGGGAGTTAAGAAGACACCTGCACACGCAGACTCGCACTGTTTAGTCTGTCTGGCTTAACTACAAAATGCAGTATAAGATGTGTTTTGTTTATGAGACATTTCGTCATCATACTGTTTCAAACTGAAGCTTTTTTTAAATGCAATATGCAAGAATTTTCATTGCGACTACATTTTCGTACATGCCGTGTAACAGCCAAAGGTATACAAAGAAAGCTGTAGAAACAGGATAACCTGGTACATTTAGTGAAGTCTGATCTCATATCAAGTCCAGCATTTTCGGGCAAAAATTTTGAAAATTGGAAAATTGTAAGATAGCTGTTATGGAAATATTGAAGGTAATGGTCCATTCTTGTGACAAGCAGTAAAATCATTCTTTTAAAGTGTTTCCGTCGATTGCATCGAACAGTTAAGACTGCCATAGAAAACCAACGGAAAACGCTTTTGACGATAGCAAAAACGTGAATAGAAAAAAAAAGAATACAAGAGTGCCGTAGGGTTATCTGCGGATATATTGATTGTTATAGTGAAATCTTACATGAAAAAACTGCGTTGATAAAAGGTTTCCCGCTGAAAAATGCTTTTGTCCGGGATCGCTGGGTATGAGCATTTTAGGAATCTATAGATGCCCCTTCAGCCTTCGTTGCAGCAAAGCGTGGCAGGTCGTTGTGTTTCTGTCTTTCATGCGGAGCGGTCGGCGTGTGAGCGCATGTGTGTGTGTATGCATATATAGTATATATAGAGAGAGCGACAAACTCTCGGAGGATCAGTCCGTTCCCCGAAACTCCAACAGTGGGGAATAGCGTCAGAGTCAGATAGGCAAAAGCAGAAGCGCACCGCAGCCACAAAGGCTCATGCGCACACACTGCTGCGCTCGAAAACACAGATAATCACGCCACTCGATGGCGCGCGTGTATCTCAGCTGATGTTGTAATTCAAGTGCAAGCCCTGTTGAGGCATATCTCAGGCTTGTTGTCGTTATAATGCAGGAGCATGCCTACATAGCTCTGAGGATGGCTCATGCCCACTCACCACCGACCCCATGCACCACCACGCTCATCCACCACCGCTATATAAAGAGTTTTTTTTTCTTCTTCTATTGGTCAGTTTTCTTCCTTTTTTGCTTTTTTCTCAGTCGTGCGTTGTCCGTTATGTTTGGTTCAACTGACGCCTCGACCTCCAAAACACATGACCTAGCTGTGAAGTGTCACCCGAGTTTTTCGTTGGCACTTTTACCAAATAGCTGGTGGAGCGCCTCTTCTGGTCTGCATGGTTCCCGGTTTCCAGAGATTTCGCCTCCTCAGCGCATGCACCCAACTCACTTTCGGCCACACCGTCTTATACGCCAAACAGGTTTTCAATTGCTTTCCTTCAACCCTCCGCGCGCTCAGCGACACTCAGAATCGTGTTCTTCTAATGTGTCTCCTTTCACGTCTATATCTCCCCGCTGCACTCCGGCTCCGGTGAAGAGATAGACAGCGGAGATGCAAGAGCAAAATCAAGGACGAAAGATAACCCCGCAGCGCCCCGCTATAGCCGGGCGAAACCAAGCAGCATATATGCACCAATCGCGCCCATGGGATACCAATTGCTTTCGCGAGATAAACGTCCACGATGCTCGCGGAGTCAACAGCGATAGCGCAAGGCCGGCAGTCTATGCGCACCACCGGCGGCTTATCGCTCATGCCGCTGGAAAAGTGATTGCAAAGCAAACGCTGAGTACACGCTTCATTTCTCCTTTGTTTTCGCTCCGTGGGACAATGCGAAGGTCGCATTCCCTGGACAGGGTGTATACGCGCGATGTATGCCACAAAGGGGAGCGCGCCGCAGCTTCTCGATGGGCGATTACATTGATGCTGCGAGAATAAAAACGCTGGCTTTGATGCTTCCGTATACACACTGCCCGTGGATTTGCCTGGGAAGGCTTCAAGTGCGTTTTGGAGGCAGTCATTGGTGAGCTTGCATATTAACCAAAATCCTCAAATGCATTCCGCGAATAGTCCAAACCGCACACATGTCGGTTCAGACGTGTGCAGTTGGCGGTTCCCGGAAAGCGAACTTCAAAATAAGTAGACAAGTTAACAGCGAGAGTGACAAACAGAGTGACGGAAGAAAGAAAAGCGTTAACCATTTTTTTTTTCTTTTTGCGTTGTACGCATCCGTTTTTCTGTGTTCTGGACGCACAGAAATACGATCACATTTTTTTTAATGTGATCATTAGCGTTATTACGAGCTGATGTATGCATTTCGTTACTTGCTTCTTCCGTTGTCGAACGTTGTAAATGTTGCAACTAAAAAGTGCTTTTAGGCCGCATGTAACTCTGGGTATCGCTTAACGCATCGTTATAATTTTAAAAAAATAAACAATCCCCGTCCTCGGCTTTAGAACCGGCACCTGCGGTGACTTAATTTACTTCAGTTCATCGCGTCACACACCTGGAAATGAAAAGTGAAAACCTCCTCTTCTTCGAGCGCCCCATCTGAGCAAGGTGGCGTCGGCCAGCGCCTCCTAAGTTATATATTAATCACTTGGCGGTGCACAGACACTTGGCGGCCGAATAAGCACAGCTGAGCGACCACGCCCGAGACCCACGAAATTAGAAGTGCATGTGGACAGAGGTGAACACTGGTGCGTATGCATGGGTTAGCGAACGTCAGCATAATTGTCAAAGCTGCAGGCATGAAACAAGTATATTTCTGTGGTGCACTGTCGTGCGCTTGAATCTTCAGCGCTCGAAATCTCTACATGGTGAGGGAAACTAATGGAATGTTTTGCTTTCTCTACATAGATATCCCACTGTCACATACCTTGAAGCGCTAGCTGAGCCGTTATTAAATAATAATAATAATAATAATAATAATAATAATAATAATAATAATAATAATAATAATAATAATAATAATAATAATAATAATAATAATAATAATAATAATAATAATAATAATAATAATAATAATAATAATAATAAATAAAAGTGATGCCTCGTTTCGGTTAGGAAATATTTAGCGAGGGAGAAATGCCTAAGAACGCACAGCAAGACTCACACGTTGCACAAGTCTTGAACTTTAAGGGCCAGTGACTAAGTGCTGAAAAATAAGAGCTAGGGATTAAGGAGTTAGGAATTAGGGAAACATTTACGTTTCATTCAAGTTCGCAGGCGCCTTCAAGGTCACCATTTTCGTCGCTTTCTCTGCAGCCACCGAATCCGACAACATGGCGCCCACCGTCTCCCGTCGTCATCGGTGAGCGCGGGCCCGTGCACTTCCCGATATGCTGATACCACGGCATGTTAACAAGGACATGGTCACGTTGCACGGATTTGATGACAGGCTTCAACCACTTACATGATGATGCTATAAATCAGTGATGTCTTCGTTGTATCCGTGTCTTCCGATTACACAAAAGACTCCAGGGGCCGGATTACGCAACTGTCACAAATTCTGACAAAAGTTATTGACAGTGACGTCAAAATGACGAAACGAAGAGACGCCACCAATAGCCGCAATGAGGAATCAGCCAATTACAGCGGGGCGGCGCCTTGAGAGCATTTATTCGCACGGCGAGGGGCCGCCTGCTAAGTTTTTGTAAAAAGACTTAAGAAATACGCAGCGATCAAAATAACTAATATTTTATTTTGCCAAAATATTGCGTTTAAAGTTCGAACATTTTAAGCAAAACAAAAATGTGCTATTAAATTTGCTGGTGGGTAACTTTTGCTGCCACGGGGAAGCGCTGACAGCGGTAAGACGTCAAGCCACTTTGCACGAAAGCAGCCGATTCCACGCCGTGTTATTGTTTTTTTTACGCGGTGTCAGAAATCAAGCTACTGTGTGGTTGACCTAAGTGCGCAGAAAAATGTGAACGAATGCAGTGAAGAGTGCGTGCCTGCCGAGCGAACTTGCAAGGAGCGCACGGAACGAAATCGGCGAAGACAACTTGTTGAAGTCTGTGTTGTTCGGCTCTTTCGATCGATGGCAAAAATGCCAAAAGGTGAGGCGTTGCAGTATGTGACCAGTGGCTGTTTGTTTCTTTCCCCTTGGGAAACAGATGATGACCACGAAGTGCCATTTCCTGGGAAAAATAAAGTCATTTGCCAGCACAAGCGTGTCTTATTTGTTTGTAGCTGTGTGTCACAGAGGTGACGACGGAACCCACCCCTTCTGCGCACTAACTTTGTAAATTGCCTCCAACACCCGCTGTACGCATTTTTTCATTATCTGTTGTGCGATGCATACGTGCGCCTCATTACCAACGGCAGCTTGAAAGCCGCCGGTAGCAAAGAACCGCAGTGCGCACAGCACCTGCCGCCGCACCGACAGCGCGCTCGCACGCAAATTTCCTCCCAGTTCATCGGCGAGTTAGTCGCACAGCCACTCCACAGTCTGCTTCTCCAGCCGAAAAAGGCATCGAAACAGCTTGTCCGGCAAGTCAAACATTGTCAACCGTGTCTTCGTGCGCTCTCCTTCGCCGTTGCTCGCGCCGGCGCAGCTGCCTCACTCGTATCGCCGCCTACACCTCCGCCATTTTCTGTCAAAAACGCCGCGGTCAAATTGACCGCTGTCACAAAAAACTGTCAGTTAGCGGCTGCATAATTAGGTGCGCAACGTCACCACTTCTGCCACATCCGTGACGTAATCTACAGCCACCCATGACGCAATAAAGCAAAATGGCCGCCGGCCACGAGAGACCAATAGGAGCGAGGCTTATTGACAACTCTTTGACAAGTTTTTGACATTTTTCCTAATTCACAGTTGCGTAATCTGGCCCCAGGACGCGTCGGCAGCAAATGAAGCCGGTTGGCCTGCTATCAGCCGGTGGGGTGCTTTAATAAAGATGTTTACTCATCTCTTGAGAACCAACATGTGGATGTGAAAACCTGGCTCAGATACTGTAATGCGTGCTAGTGAACTGACGACATCGTTGGAAATCATGGCAGCCAAGGTAGTCATATATGCTTGATTTTCTTGCCCGTGCCGTGGAGATTTTCAGTAGCACGTATACATGTGGACTGCATGTATAGCTTCGAGAGCACATGGTAAATTTTGAGCTCACGCATGCCTCAGTCGGTTAATCGCCGCTCTGAGTAGCGATGCGGTGCAGGTTCGCATGCTGTTCGGTTTTAGCTTCATTATTAATCGGCGCGAACTTCGCAAGCTCATAGTATACGGCGCAATCCATATGGCAGTGGCAGACGAGTTTCCGACAAAAAAAAAAAAGGTCTTAGGGCTGACTAACACATCATTCTCCGCTTATGACCTGGGCCGTTAGGTGACGACAGCTCGGAAGACAACCTTCACAATTCACGTCTTTATAATCGCTTACATTTTCTAAACTGCTCTGCACTGGGGATTTTCAAAATCAAAGTCGCCGCGTCTCAAAGGAAACTGTTCTTTCAAGAAAGGCGTGGTTTCTTCAGCTGCACGAGGGAATTGTGCTGCGCAGCCTTTATAATTTCTGTACACGGAACAGGGCGCTTTATTTTTACTTCCTTTCAAATGGTCCACCTACTATTTGTGTTGTATAGGCGTCAACAAGCTTTGCGCGCTTGCCTGATGCGGTAGTTCCGCTGAGGCATGTGAAGAAGTTCGCGGGATCGTTTCGCTGCCTCTGGACCCGCATTTTCGGTGCTCGCAAAATGCAACAATGCCCGCGTTGTAAGCTATCACGGTGCGCATTGCTTACATCTTAAGAACACAGTATAGTTTCGGTATCACATCCCAAACGGTGTATAGTTTCGCTATCGAAAATATTGGTTCATTTATCAACAAGCTTTCAAACTGCAATGATACCCCTGGCGACTGCGCGTCCGCGTGCTCCAGCCGCTTTGCTGTCAATGGTGCGCAGAAGAAAGGCCCGAGTGCATCACTTCGGAGCAGACAAATGATGCATTTCCCACAGGTCGCTAAGATGCCGCAGTCACGCCTGCACACAAGGTGCATGCGCACCACACAAGCGCATCGACGAAGCCGAGTTGAAAGCGCAGGTGCAGAAACATTTCACACGTCCTATCTTCCCGCCGTTTTCTTCCAGCATATTACACAGCTTGCATAAACGGCGGGAAACACATGTGCATCAATATTCGTGCGTCAGCGAGGAGTGCTTTCGTTGTATTTCTAAGGAAAGCCTACAAAATTAAACCTTTCTGAATTACTGCGCTATAATTGTATTCTTTCTGTTCGTTTCGTTTGCAGCGAACACTTTAATTGGTCTTAAAAGCCCAGCAAAGTGGAATGTCAAAGTGTGTTACTTTCTTTCGGTCGCAGACGTAAACTGAAAATTTTGAAGAGATTTTTTCATTTATATAGATCGGGAGACGTTGGCATCAGAGGAACCAGGTACTCTTTAGTTTGTAACGCAATGGCCACGTAGCGGAAGAATAGTTAAATGAAATGAAACGTAATCGCAACCTCTGGAGAAATAAAGCGGGCTCCACCTGCTGCCATTTTGCACTTCCGTGCTCAAATAACTGTTAACGTCAAATTAATCGCGATCAAGAGCAGTACGAGATCTTAGCTCAGGTAGACTGAATACTAGCGCAGATGGTTTTCGCTATGGAGCTATAGAGGCGCAAAGTTCGAGATTTGGAACTGTTAATTGATCTACTCCCCTGCCCAGATGCGGCTCATATATTTACTCTTTTGCGTCCTGGTTCCAGTTCCTGATTGTTAAACAATTATTAGGTCGAGGAGTGCGCGCGTATCAGCTATTTTTTCTTGTTCTTTTTTCTAAGCCTGACCATAATATATGTTGTTATGGGATGCAACAGTCACATTCACCTATATTCTCCATTATGGTATCCGTGGACTGACTTACTAAGAATTTATACAGCGAACACTTCCTGCGCCTCCTATGAGCTGAAAGATGGAGAACACGGCGCAGTTTTGCCTTGCTTGTTCAGGGTAAAATGAATTGATTCGGCTGCGCGTGCAGAGTTATCAGCAACCCAGCATAATAATGCAGTGTGCAGTTAATCGTCCAAGGTAGAAATCGCGGACAGAACGCTCCGCGAGTTCTACCTTGAACGATTAATAACTGGACGCCCCACTCCACTTGTAGCCAACACAGTGCTGTGCGCGTGTGTTTTAATTCCTCCAACATGAACTAATCACGCGCACAACCTGGACACATTTCTTATTGTGTAAATTGTTTGTGTATATTACCTCTACCTCTATCCTCTCTTCCTTTCCCCTCACCTCTTTCATTTCATTTCTCCATTCTGCCTGCTATCCTTTATTTCCGCTGCCCCAGCTCAGGTGCTTCAGTATCGATGGCAGATGCCGGGGCTAGCAAAAATACTTTCCTTCCTTTTTACTATTATTTTAATAAAAAACCACTACCACCACCAAGCTTTTTACGCAAAGTGAAAGGTCGGTGCATGTAGCGAAGTTTGTCGAACGACATAAAACGAATCACGCAATCAAGAGTAATGTACACGCATGGCTATAAAAGTAAGCTCTGTGACTTCTGCGTTCCATATTCTCGATGACAGGTGACTGGGAGAAGGTCCCTATGTTAAAGAACATTCTCCACATGATACGCAGCCCTAAAGGATGAAAATGGAGTGACTTCCGCCTGTGTATCATCGTCAATATAGCTGAAGCGCAAGCTAAGATCCGGGAATACGCTTGCTGAAAGGTACTTTTTGTCACCTCACTTATGTGCGAATCGATATTATACGTGCACACTAAGTGGTGCACACTTGTTAGCGCAGTGTTCAGTACGGGAAGAAGTGGAAAGCTTGACGCGTGCATGACTTAAAGTCCCACATGAAGAACTTTCACGGCATAAGTGCAAGGACTGCAGGTATTTCCTTTCCCATGTGCAGCCTTCCACCGCGCTTCCTTCTTGCTTCGCTTTTTCCTGTGACTTTCGTCCCGAAAGCACTTAAAGGCTTGACCATCACATGCTCTTTATACCAAGAAATGTTAGCTCTGAGGATTAAAAAACGATACGTATGCAGAGTGATAATTAGATTTAAGGAAAGGAAAGAAGCATTGACGGTCTCGATTGAGGTGGGTATACCTCAATCGCTCCGTGGGGCACGGGATGGAAAAAGGGGTGCAAGGAGAAGGGATGGAAGAGGCAATTAAGGAGAAAGAGGCTCCGTTGCGGAGGGATGCGAAAAATTTCGACTTCTGGGGCATCTTTGACGTGCACTGATATCGCGCAGTACAGGAGCCTCTCGCATTTCGCCACCATTAAAACAATAAAATGCACCTAGCCCGTGTACTGTGCGTTGTCGGTGCACGTTAAAGAACACACTGACGCTTTCCTTGCCATTGTGCACATTGAGAAAGTGCATTTTGTTGCGAAGGGTGTCATACTTATGAAAAAAACAAAATAAGGGCGGCAAAGGGCGGGTTCTTCGATACGCGTTTGTCGTTAATTTCATAGTCATTACAAGCTATAGGAATGATGACGGTGCAACAGCAGCAAAAAATAGCAGCTATAGCGTGCATGCAGAAGCCAGTGCCTACGAGCCCGAAATGCATCCATGAACCCACGCATGCGTGCTTTTAAGTGAGAAGGATGCGACGTGCGCCATATTGCTAACGTTACTATGCTACGGGACCCGTTGGCGTTTATGACAAGCTTCGTGCAACGGCGCGTCAGTCGCCCAAGGAAAATGCAACCACCCGGCGGCACGTACGAAGGACGGGGGCACGTGAGCAATATGTAATGCAGCGCGCGGACGCCGCAGCCGGAGCGGTGGTTCTTCCTCCGGCCCTCAAAAGCTCATTAGCGCAATCTTTGCGCACGCAATCGTCGTCCCTCAGGAGAGAGACGCAGCCTCCCTTTCGGCGCTCCGGGAAGCTCCCCTCGTCGTCCGGTGGCGCGCGGGCGGTGGGGGTCGCCGGGCTGACGCGGCGCACCCCGAGCCCATAATGGCAGGCGCACAAAACGGAAAATCGACCGACCGAGCGCGCCCCGCTGCAGAGGAGAAGGAAGACCCTCGCCAGCGCGGCGATCGACCCGTCAGCCCTCCCCACCACCGGCGCCGCCAGCCTCTCCCGTCGGGAGGGCGAACCTCCGGCCGAGAGACAGGAGAGGAGGTAGAAAGCGCGAGGGCGGCGCACTCTCAAATTAATAGCCGCGGGCACGGGGTGGAGGTGGGGAAGGAAAGACATTTATACCGTAATGGAGAGACGCTGCCGGGGCACCCCGACGTAGCCATGGAGACCGCGCCAGCAGCCTGCACGAACGCTCAGAACCCGAGTCTCACCAGTTCCGCCGCGCCGATCCGCAAAGCGGCCCTGGCCTCCGGAGGAGTTTTTGCGAGAGCGTTCGCGGAAGGATAGAAAGAAAAAGAGGGAAAAAAAAGCGGGCTCGCTGTCGGTGTCTGCGAGCGTGCCTCGGCTTCGTCGGTGGCGGCGGCGAGGCCTTGCGGGGCTGCGCCGCCGTCGGTTCTCCTCCAGCTTGGCCCAGCGCAGCCTCCGCGGCTGCTGCACGTGTCGGGAATGCAGATCGCCGCCCAGAGATAAGAGGAGCTCGGCTGCTGCGGAGTGGGGAGAAAAAGCTCCGCGCCGCGGGAGAGGAGAGGAGGGGCAGAACTCCTCTCCCTCCACTTGCGTGGCCTTTGTAGCCGAGCTGCCGCCGCTGGTAGCTAGTGCGGGCGTGCGTACGTCCCCAGCGCGCGCGCCGCCGTATCTTGGAATTGGGACACGACTCCAACTACAGAGTGGGGTAAGGGGCGCAGCCAAGGGTGGCCTGCATGAGCGCCGAGCGCGCGCTCTGTGTGTGTTCGCGGTTGCGCTATGTAGCGCTGCGTCTTTGCGCTGGGCTCAGAACAAGGAAGAAAAATACGAAGGAAAGGAGGAAGCGACGTTAGCACGCTCCTCGCTCTGCGTTTAATCATTCTGGGCTCCCACGAAGGCGAAAGCGAGTTCGCTGCATGGACATTCCAGGGCGGATCCAAGTCCGGTTATTTAATCACTTCGGCGCACGCTAACGAAGAAGGCTGCACGTATCGCATAGCGCGAGCAGTGTACCGTGTAATTTGTCGTCACCTAAAGAGGGAACGCTGGATAGGGGCTGTGCGATCGATAGCGAGCTAGGGAACTTAACTACGGGTCGGAGCGCTTGCGCGCCGAGGGAACAGGCATGCCAGCTTTTGCACCATAGGAACAGAACTGTGACGGAAGCACTTTGTGTTTTGGGATTCCCCGCTATGAGTGGACAATGCACGTCGTTGCGTGAATTCGGCATCGCACTGATGGATCAAGGAATGGGCAAGTTAGTAGCGACAAAGCAACGATTATGATTATAAGGAGTAAAAAAGGAGAAATTGCTGGCAGTTCAGCATTACTAAGCACGAAATATTGCGCGAAAGCACATATTTTTGCAGGTGGACACCACCGCCACGTGCCTGAAAGCGCGATTAAGGTTTCCAATGATTGTTATTGTTGCCTCTGAAGCAATGGTACATACCCACGGTGAGGGATTGGCCAGAGTTTGGTGCAGATCAAAAAAGGAGAAAAATTCTTCTCGACTTATCTCAAATGGTTCATAAATAAAACTTGAGAAATATGGGAGCGAATAACAAATTTTGAAAGGTTTTGAGGAGATTGGAACGAAAGTCGAGTAAACAAAGAGGTGAGGGTTAAAACAAATAATTTAATAAGTAATAATTGTAAATAAATAAATTTTGAGAGAAAAGAAAAGCTAAAGAAGTGTTAACACAAAAAATCGTCCGGTCTCGATGACCTGTGAAGAAGCTCACACATCAGCTTAAGGGCGTGCCCGTTGACGGTTGCACCGACACAGAAAAGGGCGGGAATAGCAAACGGCAGCCCTAATCGAGCGAGAGGACTCTGCGAATACTTAATTTTCTGCCGAGCAAACCGCCAGCAGGAGAGGATGAAATGATCTAAGGATTCAACGCCCCCGCATGAAGCGCAAGGATTCGACAGCGTGAACCCAGAGCGGCGTAAATAAATATTGAAACGAGGAATCCTGCAGCTCAATAGCGTCGCGGAAACCTCACATTGCCTTGAAGCGCATGAACGAACGGTGAACGGGAATTTTAAGTGTTCGTAGTCCGCTGTAGCAAGCATGGGTTCATGGCTCTAGACTCTGATGTAGTTGGAAACTGATCCACGGAGCCAGTTATGCGCGTCTTCAACTTTTTCATCGGCAATGCCAATTTACCTATAATGTACGCCGGCGGCCCATGCTCCAGCGCCGCCGCGTTTCTGCAGGAGTGTTGTCAACGCCCGCGCGCATTGCACTAGAGCCTTGTTTCTGCCACAATGTTGTCCACGCATGCAGCGCACACCTCTCTGTCACTATACCGCCACATTGCTCAAAGCGGGAATATTAGTAAACCGCTACGGATGCTTGCTTCCATGCACGAAAAGTTCATTGCCTTTGAGCGCGTTTGATCGCATATTCTCACAACAGCCCGGAAGAGACAATGCTGTCTGCTTCGTTAATTGTCAGCCCGTCACTGTCACATGCTTGGCGCGCTTCTTGAAGCTGCTCTCCACTCCTACAGCCTCCCTTTGCCTAAAAAAAAAACAAAGAAAAGTCGATCGGTCATTGGGGATGAATAGCGACAAGTATTGGATACTTGCTTATATATATGTTTGCATCAAAACGCTAAGCACGCGCCAACGCTGGTCGGCCGCTTGCTGACGCTCTGAGCGCGTCGCGAATATCGTACAGCGCACAGCGGCCTTTTTACGAGGGTGCTCTGCACTATATTTACATACTGTGGCCAGTTCCTATAGCTTTGCGCGAACCGCCTCATTGTTATTCTAAAAAGCTATTCCATACAAGAGGTTTGGCCGCCTCCGATGCACAATAACATATCAAAAAAGAATCTCCAAAATTCCCTGCTGCATTGCATGCGGGGCTGCACTATGCGTGTTCCGTTCACAACGCGGACATATGCTATAGCTTCTATGCTCGCAGGGGAATAGTTTCGAGTGCGAGCTTATATGCAGAATGTTACGGATAGGTATATATATTCAATTAAGATGACGGGACATCATCAGGCGCTGGCCCTTTGCTTCTTCGAGGATGCTGCTATCGAACAAAGTACAAGAGTACTTTGCGACAGCGTGCTTAACGGGGGCCAGAGGACAACCTCTCACCAAAGCATTCTTTTCATAGTTGTCAGCGCCACAAAGTTATGCTCATAAACTTCTAATCGCTGAACACGCACGTAAACTTCGCGCGTCCGCGGCGTCAAGTTCTTAACGGAGCACGGCTTTATCGTGCCTGCAAAGTTCACGAGGAACGCCAGACACTGGCTGTGTAAACTTTTATGATGTGATACGCCGTAGGCGACTTCTTACATACGTAAACAATTCGAAAGGCCCTCCTGCATAACCTTCGCTGTTGACGCAGAAGCAGTGGAAAGTCTTAACGGTCGAAAAATGTCAAATTTTCTATCATCGGTTTGGTATAGATGAAATATATAGGAAAGAAACCTCGTTCATGGGGCGCTAACGGAAATTATTAATAATAATAACAAAATGTGGGGTTTAATTAACGTCCCGAAGCGACACATGGGCTATGAGGTATGCCGTGGTGGAGGACCATGGATTAATTTCGACCACCTGCGGTTCTTCACCGTTCGCTGACATAATACAGCACACAGGCGCTTTTGCGCTTCGCCTCCATCGAAATGCGGCCGCCACGATCGGGGTTCGATCGCGAGACCTTATAGAACCAGCGGCAGGGCGCCAGAGCTACTAATGGGAATTTCATTTATGGCTGTGCACAGTACAATAAGTTCTACAAAAAAGAAAATTAGCACGTTCACATTTCGTCTCGTTGCAGAACAGAAAACGAGGCAATCCCTATATATACTGACTACATCGGCGCACTAACCACACGCATCACGTAACGATACACACCGAAAGTAATTTTCGCCATGGCAACTTCGCAAGCTGAACGACAATCTGAACCCAGCGTGTACACTATAGTTGGGAATTTTGAAGGAAGGCATAGCGCGACAAAACAAGGACAAGACAGGGACGCGGGATGCATAGCGGTAACATAAAACTGAAAAGGCTGGAACCGGAAATATGTGCCCAAGGAAGAACGGACATCCTGTGTGTTTTGTCGCGGTACGCCTCCGTCCAAAATCATGTCTTACCAACTAGCCCAAACTTCCACTTTGCTATAGTTATGAAACTCGCCCACCATGGATTTCTACAGCAGCGTGGATGCAGCTGCATATCTCGCCGAGCACACGAGAAGGTTCAGTTTTTAGGTGAATCCCTAATGTTGAGTGCAAGTTTTGTAATAAAGCAGTAATTACTCAACAGAATCCACCCAAGCACAGCCAACGGCTTCATCAGCATCCACCCAAGTTTGTTGTCATTTCGCCATCCTGCACGGAACGTATACACGCAATGCTCTAGCGTGCTTTCCCGTGGCAGGAGGCGTTCTCGGCACTATGAGGACATAAAACAGTTGTGCCACCTTGGGCTGCACACGTATTTTCTCGCCGGTATTACGTTTCTCGTGTTGTGCAGCGTTACGCAGCGTTAAGCCGTCCACATGTCTATACACCGCAACTTCGCGCATGGCTTCGGGTGCCTCGGTGCGCACCATCTCCGCTGGAGTGGAGGACGCGAGGGAGCATAGGCCACCGCGACATCAACGCTCGAAAATAATGTTTCGTCTTTATGCTTGCTTGCAATGTATACGCAATTACTAAAAAAAAATTGGCAGTGGCTTAGCTCGGCTATGCCAGGATATACGTAGCGAAAGCTAAGGCATAGCTTGGTTAGCCTTGGTTAATCTCGATTGGAAGTCCAGGTTAGTCTGGCTAGTTGCCGTCACGTGGTTCTTCACGCGGTTGATCACGTGGCCAGTCACGTGACCAGTCACGTGGTGCGGTGTGACCACGGTGGGAATGCGAGCACGGCGAAACTGCGAGTTCGTGGCCAATGTAGCTTTCGCCAAAAAAAAAAAATGGCTAGTAAACGCGCCAAAATAAAAGTTCAAAGTAGCCAGAAAGTAGCCAGGGAGCCTTCAGTTTTCATCGCCAGATGGAGGAGTACAGTCAATTTGGCGCAAAGTCGCTGACAAAGGCAACGCTATGGAACTCCGATCCCTCCTCTGGATGCTTTAGTTTTCTGCTATTTACTGTCAAAAACGCACCGCACCTGTTTTCTATGGCACTATTAAATATTCGGTGCGAGCGCGCAGGACGCTTCAAACTTTAAAAGCAAGATTTTGCTACCATTCGGAAGGTTAGGTCATTTCAGTCAATATATCCGCAAGAATATCTTGAAATATTCCGCAGTCGCCTCACAACTAAATGTGATGTCCGAGAAAGCTGGACTTTCTCGGACATAAGCTGGCCCAGTTACTGCGCCTTCCACTTCCTCTTGAAGCATTTGCACTTGGACTTCCCAGCTTCAGCTGTTCACGGAAAGGTGCGTCGAGAAGAGCGGACCACATTGTATATTCGGCGTCCGCAAGATGAGCGGAACAGCTGACGTCATATATACCACGTGATCCGCGCGCTACTGCAGGTGGCGACCTCGCCTTCGAACGCGCGGGAAATTTCCGGTAATCTCAGACCTCCAACGATGGACGCACATCGCATACGTCATACAATGCCCAGATGGGATTCTTTCTCTCCGCTATAGTAGGTTGCGTTCACAACTCGTTTCTGCCGGCGCCTCTCGGAGTGCCGCACAACCATCAGAGAGATGGATCGACAAAAGTTAGTGCTGTCACAAGAAGCACGAGAAGAACGTCGTCCTCGTGCACATAAAACGGAAGCGACTGCCTGCTGCGTCAATGCGCGTATGTTTGGTTTGGTTTATGGGGGTTTAACGTCCCAAAGCGACTCAGGGACACCGTAGCGGAGGGCTCCGGAAATTTCGACCACCTGGGGTTCTTTAACGTCCACTGACATCTCACCGTACATGGGCATCTAGAATTTCGCCTCCATCGAAATGCGACCACTGCGGCCGAGATCGAACCCGCGTCTTTCGGGCCAGCAGCCGAGCGCCGTAACCACTCAGCCACCGCGGCGCGGCAGGGAACTTATATATGTTGGCCTTTTTTTCCTTCTCTGATGTAAAAAGCTTACCGGTTGATGTGCTCTTGCGTGAAGTCCAAATCTGTGCGGGCCATGAAGGCAAGACTTTTACATTAAGGCTCTGGAATAATTTTGCTTACCTGAGGTTCTTTAACGTTCACTAAGATACGCATCAGTGCACAGATGTTTTGCGTTTCAGTGCCATCGGAATGGAAATAAAATTGAAATGCAGTCAACGTAAATGGAGGAAATGCAAATGGAGACGGACTGGCAACGCTGTCGTCATGTACGTGGCTTTACGATAACAGTTACTCGCGGTCGAACGCACCACAAAGGCGAGAATGCGGCTGTGATGTCGGGATTGTGTGAGATGTACAAAAAGAATCGATCATTACAACAGGCCTGCCGCTGGTGGCTACTTTGCGCCTATTTGCCAATTTACGACCCCGTGTGGCGATGGAAATTTCAGCTTGGTTCCCCTGCTACTTTCTGACTGCTCTTAACTTGTATTTTGGCCCATGTTACTAGCCATTTCTTTTAGTAATTCCAGATACAATAGCCAGGAAGCATAAAAAACGACCTATTATTTCTGTGCTTTGCTGTCGTGGTGGCCGATGCGTGCGTCCTCTCCGCCGGCGGGGTTGGTGCGGCATCGAGGCATCCCTATATCTATGCGCGCGCGCGGCGCCAATACAAAGACAGTCGCGCGCATGTTGGCTCTGTGCGCGCGGCTGTTTCTTTCATTAGATCAACACAGCGTACAACTTATAAAGTACTTTCAGCTCTAGGTTAGCGCATACGAAGCCACGCGCAAAGGTATGCAGCCATGTGGACGGCTCAACGCGGTATACGCAACGCTGTATAGGACATGAGAAGCACGATAGCGGCGAGAAAACAGTCTTGTGCAGCCCAAGGTGGCAGAGCTTCTGCTTAATGGCACCAGGGTGCCAAGAACACCGTCTGCCAAAGGGAAAGCACGCAAGTGCAAGGCGTACATTCCGCGAAGAGTGGCGAAAAAGCAAGATAATAAGAGGTCAGCTAAACTAAACGGAAACTATGCGTGTTGCGTTTAGTTGCGTGTAGCGCAACTGCTTATATGCATTTTGCACGACAGCGTATACAGCTCGAAAAGCCGTCGGCCTAGTAGTAGTCGGCACCGCGTGTCAGAAATAATCGGGGCAGTGTACAAAAAATCGTATATATATATATATATATATATATATATATATATATATATATATATATATATATATATATATATATATATATATATATATATATATATATATATATATATATATATATATATATATATATATATATATATATATATATATATATATTAAGGAAGCCAACAGTCACCGACACTAAGGTGCATAGGGGAATGTTTCTATTTTTTTTAATATCTGGTGCCAATCAATTAGTTTTTTAAAGAAAATTACTTATAAAGCAGCAGAAAAAACAACCATGCCGCTGGTGGGATCCGAGCCCACGACCTCCGAATATCGCGTCCGGTGCTCTTACCAACTGAGCTACGGCGACGGCTGTCCAATCTACTGCTGTCGTGGGTATTTATGTTTATTGCGTGTAAGCGAACCTTGAGAGTGTTCACCAGCGCCACCCTCGTCCATAGCGGCGGACGTAGCACGTCCTGTATTACCGCGAGTGTGACGTGGAACGTCATCTAACGGCGAGGGCGGAAACTGTGCGAGAGCCCTCTTATGCTACCTATGGCATCAAGACTGCCAGAACCGAGACCCCCGTTAAGCTATTAGCAGACAAGGCAAATGAAGTGAGGGGCTCGTTTGACAAACATATTAAGGAAGCCAACAGTCACCGACACTAAGGTGCATAGGGGAATGTTTCTATTTTTTTTAATATCTGGTGCCAATCAATTAGTTTTTTTAAAGAAAATTACTTATAAAGCAGCAGAAAAAAACAACCATGCCGCCGGTGGGATCCGAACCCAGGACCTCCGAATATCGCGTCCGGTGCTCTTACCAACTGAGCTACGGCGACGGCTGTCCAATCTGCTGCTCTCGTGGGTATTTATGCTTAATGGGTGTAAGCGAGCCTTGAGAGTGTTCACCAGCGCCACCCTCGTCCATAGCTCGCCACCCTCGACCAGCGTC
Source organism: Amblyomma americanum (assembly GCF_052857255.1). Classification (NCBI taxonomy): domain Eukaryota; kingdom Metazoa; phylum Arthropoda; class Arachnida; order Ixodida; family Ixodidae; genus Amblyomma; species Amblyomma americanum. Next base: position 172,814,123 of record NC_135499.1, on the reverse strand, counting down.
ACCCTCGTCCATACGTTCGCCGCTATCTTCTCATTTTCGCGCTTCACTCTGAAGTGTATAGATCAGTATTCGTTTGTCCGCGATGGTGTGCTGTCGGCAATAATTTCCCGGCGATGCATTATTGCATCACTCACTGCGCTCCTGCTGCGGTAGCCAACGAGAATTGCATGGCCGTCTCTGACTAAATCACGCGAATAGTTAGAGTTCATTTGCTGCACGCGCCACTTGAGATCTGGCTCAAGGCTCAACCGGTCTTGTGCGCGAGCGAGAGAAAAGCGAAAAAAAAGTGAGAAGGAATAAGAAATTACGGTTACAGGCCGGCCTCGACCGCGGCAGTCGTAATAAAGCGGAACTATAGCGAAACTGAAGGAGGCCTCGTGTCTACAGGTCAGGAACTAATAATTCTTGGATGACCGACTCAAGAATGGATTGCCTGTCATTTTGTTCCATTTTTTTTTTGGTCACGTGCGCATTCTCGCACATAATGCAGCACATCGCGTTTTCGAGCGTGAAAGTAGATAGTACAAACTCTCGTCGAATTTGTCAATTTCCGGATGCGTATATATATATGCTGTGCATGCACTGCACTCTGTCTGGAATGCTGGAACAGACAGGATAACTTAATTCATTGTGCATATAATGCATATGCAAGGAGAAGATATATTGCCGTCAACACAGTTGGGCGCGAAAGGGTACCGGTGTTGCATGGTTTGACGTCTGCAGTGGCTGCCTTCGGCTTAGATTTTTTTTAATATAAATGTAACAATGAATGAAAAGAAGGAAAATTTATTGAGGTTGTCGACTATATGTGACTGCATTTAAAAAAGCTTTAGTGCCCAAGAACTGGTTAACGGCAACGTTCGTAACAAAGGTCGAAGAGCCTGTCCAGATGAAGCATAAACTCAAGCTTTACCCCAAAGAGCTAAGAAAGAAATTTGGGTCTCAAAAGCAGCTTCTCCACGACAAGAAAAAAAAAAAAACCGCGGGTGCTTTTATAACGTTGTTACCAGCTCGCTATATACGTTTATTTTTATATATGCAACCCTTTTATACAGTCGAGGCACATAGAAGTCGTCATGTAGTACACGTAGTAGCTCATTTTACTGCATATTAGTTAGTTGACAGCAAGCGGATGACGTCGATACGCTTGGCTGTTATATGCTGGCATAATAAAATCTGGGACACCGTGCTGTCACGAAGAATAAAATCGCGCCAAAAGAATTAATCTATTGTGGCGTCGCAAATATCTGCTCAGTGATGATCATCAACAACTCTCTTCTGTTGCGCGACTTTTACTGACTTCATTAAAAGAAATCAATAAATGTCGTCGTGGCATCTGTGTCCTAGAATGTGGCTCTTCCAGATATAGTCTCGGAAGCCTGGGATGTTGTTCTTGTCACTGCTGAATGCCATGACGTATCCGCCATGCTCGGCCCGTAAACCCAAGACGTTCGCCGAGATCGCACCTATCGTCAGCAGCACCTTCCATCAGAATACTCCCAGTCTACGGGAGATACTGTAAAAGGCAAGACGAATGAAGCTTAGGCGTCCTTCCGAAGCATATCCTTCGCACTTGAGCCAGCAAATGCGTCCCGAGCTCCCAAGCCGCAGGCGAACCCTTCAGGAGGCGCAAGCACTGATCACTTGCGTTCTCTCTATTCGTTTATCAGCGCAACTACTGCGGACGGTCAAGATACACTTCAAATCACCGGGAGAGCTTTTAATGCTCGGACCAATTACCCCATCCGCGCTCTTCGGCTAATGGCGGTAAAGAACGGTATCAGAGGACTGCCGAGAACCGGATATTCGCGAAACGGGGCACGCGTGCAGTCCGGTAGCCCGAGCTGCCGACGGCGCACGTCTGTAATGGCCGCTAAACGCGATCCACAAGCACGCGCGCGCGAGCGCGCTTAGATAGAGCTTGTTACGTAATTTATGGGGTGAAAATTGCCGCCACGATGCATCACCCGATGATGCATGGCGCGGTCTCGTAATTAGCACATCTCCGCGCGCCGCCAGATGCGGCGAGCGATGGGCTATACGGAAGTTCTCAACTTACGCTTGAGATTCTAGGCTTGGACGAGTGTCTGGTGACGGAATAAACGCTGCGCTCATTATTACGCCGCTACGCGCCTCTCATTTCTCACTCCCGCGAATGCCTTAGATCTCTTCGCTCCTGCTTGGAACAAACAAGAACAAAACGCGCATTTGTCAACAGTATTTACGAAGGCGCTTCAATACGTGCGCTGTATACCATTAGCAGCTTGAGCGGTAATCCAGCTCCACCTTGCCTCTTTGTAAATGCGCTTCTACCCTAATAGTCGCTCTGAGGCGGCGGATCCCGATGTTGTAAAGCACCTCAGTAGGACGATTTCTATACACTCCAAACTGAAAGGAGTCAGAAGGGAGTAAGCCGTCCTCTATAGCACACTCCCATTTATAAAAGGGAGTGCGCCAGAGGACAACTTACCCCCTTTTTACTCCCACGTAGACGGATTCGTGTTTATACCGTGTAAAATGCCGTCATCGTTAGCAGAACTGCCTTAAGGAGCAATCTGCACGAGCGCAGTACACGTGCGCATCCGGTCTGACTTATTCTCGGAACATTCCCTTACAAAAAATGTCTATAGACAGTCTACAGACTTCTTACACAATCTATTGCCTTCCTATAGATATTTCTTTTTGTCTATTGTCTATTCAGAAAAAAGTCTACTAAAAGTGTATGGCCATAAATCTATAGATTGTTTATAGGATTTGTATTGCCTATAGACTATTCTCTGGGGATTGTCTACAGAGAGTCTATAGACTTTATAAACAGAAGTCTATGGACAGTCTATAGACTGTCTAAAGAAATTTTCGTAAGGGAATTAACCGCGTGTGTAAGCTTAACCGCACACTCTTTTTATAAAGCGGCACAGATACTATGTTTTGCTCATGGCTACCTTTCATGCCACTCAACATGCTTGCCGCTGTGGTCACGTACCGATCCTGCTATTACATGCACGTAATGACAACATCCTTGCCTACATGGTTAACCTGCTGAACCCCGCGCGTCAAGCGCACATGAACCGTTAATTTTTGTAAACCACTTTAATGGTCTTTATAAGGCAGCGCAACCTCGTTGATTCGAATTCACTTAATTCTAACTTCCGTTCTTTTAGTGAACATCGTGCACATTATTTCCCCTTAGTTAGATCTCCGCAAATTACGAACGGATTACAGGCCACCTTAAAGCTTGAATAGTCGATAGTCTAGTGTATATTCAAGAAAAATTAGCTTCTTAACTTAATGCGTCGGCGATCTTATGTTGCCACGCCTAATAACACTTTCGCCATCTTTCTGTCTCCGAGAAGATAACGATGACAAATGATGCTAGCTGTATAGGCGGATTCAGAGGGTACATTTTACCGCCCTGCCGTGAAATCAACGGCTTCTCAACGTTTACATCTCATTAAATATTCTTTTTGTTTATCATATAACGATCGCGTTGCGCTTAGTGGGCATGCACATACACTTTTGTCCATTTCACTGTGCCGCTCGTTATACGGCGAAGTCGCAGAAACCCTCGCCGAAACCGCAGTCGAATGACGCTGAGGATAAGCTTCATTTGAACAAATTCTAACTTGATTAAAAAACCCAAGGTGGTCAAAATTTCCGGAGCCCTTCACCACGGCGTCCCTGATAGCCTGAGTCGCTTTGGTACGTTAAACCCCCAGAACAAATTCGAACTTGATTAAAAAAAAAACCCCAAGGTGGTCAAAATTTCCGGAGCCCTTCACCACGGCGCCCCTGATAGCCTGAATCGCTTTGGGACGTCAAACCCCCATATACCACAACCATAAAATTCTAACCTGACGCGCGCAGGCTCTATTTTTGCGGTAACCTTGATTTTAAATGGAGTAAATGCATGTTCGCAAACAGGGCTTTGAGACGCACAAAAGTGCACGGACTAGTGAAGGAGGGCGCTGCCAAATGTGATGAGAGCCGTGGCTATGCTGCGAAAATTTAGTTTATTGATACACGCCTGCTTCTAGCTGTGTCAGAGCAACTCAAAACAATTTTAAACGAAAGCGGAATGTAGGCTAAGTTTACTTTGCTCGGAAATGTGCAAACGCAGTGCATTTAATCGTATAGTTTCGCTTAATAACTTGAATTCGTCCGCAAATTTGCAAGGTTTCGTATTTCTTTGTTCAAATTATTTTAGATTGTTCGGACGCGGCTAGAAGCAAGTGCCTGCCAAAAAGCCGAATTTTCTTAGCATAACCACAGCTTTCATCACATTGGCGTGTTGTGAATACGACGTGCTATAGTCGGATACAACTCAAGAAAGAAGCGGCAGGTGCCCCTCAAAGGAGCCCCTCCAGCCAATGGCGTCCACTGACTTTCACGGCGCTGTGGTTAATCTGATTAAGCCGTGGTTGATCCCCTTTCATCGGCCACCCCCTGCAAATCCACGCTACCAGGTCCAAGGTCAATGGGTATTAACCACAGCGTCATGAGAATCGGTCGACGCCGTTAGCTGGATGATCCCCTTTGAGGGGCATTTGCAGCTTCGTTCTTTAGTTGTACCCAGCACTTGAGTTGTATACAGCATTATTTATGGCAGCAGCGGCAGGCCGCTCTCGAGCAATAAATGATGTGCACAAATCGAAAATTAATCACTTTAAACAACAACGGAATCTTGTGAATCCATGTGATAGGACTAACATCGGCTTGACATTAGGAAAGAGTTCGCAATCTTTACTTCGCCAGCGTCAACGCCATCGCCTTCTTTTCTTCTCTTTCTTTGATAGAGTCAAGCATTCTTACACGAAATTTAAAGGATTTGAAGGATGCTTCAGAATTCACCCGAAATAATTCAGCTTATTATGGCCTTGGAAAACAAGCCGAGTTTTCATAACGCAAAGCGTTAATTAAGCAAGCTTTTTTATATATACAAACCTTCCAGTTCGTTGTAGCGTTTAATGCAAGTGAGTGCAGTGAGGACTTGTTGCAGTCGTGCCTCGTTAATAGAGACCTTTAGTTTAGCGTATGAGCGCTTCGTACGCTATACGCAAGCATTTAGCGGGAGTTAACAGAGGAGGTCGCACGACCACATTTAGTTTATCGTATGCCAACCTGAACGCAACGATAGCGTAGGTTGCAGTGGCGCCATCTGGTGTTAAATTGAGAAAATATGTTGCGACAAAGTTTTTTTCTATTTAGCCAAGGCATGGCCAAGGTTATCCAAGTCGCATCACGCAGATAGCCGGTTGCGTGGCCAAATGGTTCGTGCTCTGCACAGTGGAGGTAGAGCCCGACTTTTTTTAGGTAACCGAACCGAGCGAGGTTCTTAATAACGTCATGGTGCGTACTAGCATCCTTTCGGACCCCTACTGCCTAGCGTTTTTAAGCTGAGATGACATCGAAGCCGTGATGATGCGCGAGCGTGAACATGAACGAGCGCGAGCGTGAACATGAACATGAACGAGCGCGAGCGTGAACAGCATCAGCAACAGCTGTCAACACGGTGGCTGCCATCTGAGAAGTACGACCACGATGTCAACGCACACACGTGCTACGAGCACTGCGACGGGCTTGGTGGCTAGCCTTTGATGGACCAGCTAACCTCTGAAACGGCTACTTTTGGCAAGGCTGTGACTACATTTCCTTAAGAATCCAAATCAAGGCAATCTACAGTCGGTTCTGTCTTGTTAGGGTTAAGAGCTGCGGAATCGTTACACAGAATCGAAAATTGGGCAAGTTTATCCCTCTTTCTTTATGCTGTTGGCGAGGCCAGGCAAAGCGAATATCACGTGTGCTATTTAAAGCAATGAATATGCCTAAAAACCCAATAACATTGACGAATTCTCTCCGAAGCGGGTGACGTGGGCGCCGCCATCTTGACAACGCTATTTTTCCCAGCGTACGCAAGAGCACGCACGCTAAATTCGAGAAATAGCGTACGTAACGCGCACGTACGCTAAACCTCGGTTTGGAATAGCGTTTAGCGCATGCGCAGTACGAAGCACGCTATTTTATAGCGTACGCTATGCCTTTGCGTATGTCTGCGTACGCTATACTAAAAGTCTCTAATGTGGACGTTTTTGTTCCCTGAGAAAAATTGTCGATAATGAGAGTCGTCCATAATAACAAATCGCGGTGAAAAAAGACATTAAGGTCTACTTGTAGGTATAGCGGTGCGAAGTGAGCCGGAAAACAGAATAATATATATATATATATATATATATATATATATATATATATATATATATATATATATATATATATATATATATATATATATATATATATATATATATATATATATATATATATATATATACACACACATGAAGGAAGCCAACAGTCACCGAAACCAAGGTGCATTGGGGAATGTCTTTTTTTTTTATTTACAGTGCGGATTAGTGGCTCTATCATTGCCCGAACATTGAATTGCCGTACTAACGAGGCCAAAATAGATTTAAAATGTTTAACCCCAAGAAAGAATGCCCACAATTCGCGTCGTCCGTATTGACGGAGGTCATAATTACGGGTAGAGACTGAAAATGAACCACTCACAAATTGAACGTGGCTATAACTGTGGGCAAATGAGATTAAAATTCTTGTTTCATTTCGTCTCGAGCATACATAAAGATAGCAGAAGCGTTGCCGTTAGAAAAATGCTGCTGGTCGGTGAAAAGCTACTGCTTTGCGATCTAAATCACGCTCGTATCGACAGGCCGGATATTCTGTCGGCGATGGGTGCAAATTCTGAGTTCAGGCCAAAATTTCTTGTTAATTTGCTCTTCTACTACTCTTCGACCTTGTGGTGAAGATCTGCCCCCAAAGAATGCGTTTTCTGATGCCTATATAAACCGCTCCAATCTGGATGCCGCCATATTGCTCACTGGACTACTGTGTGCGCTTACGCCAGATGCGCACAGCAATCCAGCGAGCGATATCGCGGCACCAGGGGGGGGGGGGGGGGGGGGGGCGCTTCTTGCAAGGGTCTGCATAAAACACTGCACGAATACAATCAACGGCGCCACTCACTTCCGCAGCACACGATGGAGCTAGTTTGCAGCGCATTTGCATGCACCGGAAGCGGGCGTCCGAGCCGACCTTCCCCTCTCCTGTCCCCGGGGAATCCGCCCACGGGGAGATATCGACTGCTGTCGGCGCGTTATCGCCTTCGCTGCCTCGGTAAACATGGCGCTCTGCAGTCGGCCAAGGGCGGAGCCATGCAGCGGCCCCCCGCACAAGCGGGTTGCGTCATACTCTAGGTGCGGGGCTGCAGCACCGTCGGCTCCCTCTTCCTGGATCCCCTCGTATACGCGTCGTGCTGATGTATACAGTTATGTAGCTGCCCAGTGGTTATGGCGCTCGCCTGCTGACCCGGAAGACGCGGGTTCGATCGCGGCCGTGCCGGTCGAATTTCGATTGCGGCGAAATTCTAGAGGCCCGTGTATTGTGCGATGTCAGTGCACGTTGAACAGCCCCAGGGGGTCGAAATTTCCGGAGCCCTCCACTACGGCGTCCCTCATAGCTTGAGTCACTTTGGGACGTTAAAACACCATAAACCATAAACAACAAGTATGCAGTAATGGCTATACTCAGTGCATGCAGCGAGGCGCTCCCCCATGCTTCATTTTCTTATGATGCTTCTCAAAAGCATTTCGTATGTACTGACATGCATTGACAGTACTGGCATGTATAGAAGAAGCTTCTTCTATATGCAAAGCTTCTTCTACACGTCAGACAGACTGACAAGATGCGGATCAGCAGTTGTAAAATCTTCCCGCCGATATACGACCAAAGCTAAGCTTTGGTTGCCGGTACTTTCGGCAGTATACTTGTGATGCTCCCTAGTTGTGCCGGGTTCAAATTGCTGGCCACGAGGAACGGCCGAAGAATCCAGAAGGATTTAATTCGCACCCACACGCTCCCTTCCTGCCACACATCTTTCATGCCACCTCCGGAATACAGGCGCAAGGGGGGGGGGGGGGGGGTATGAAAAGGCGAGTTTTTATTAGTGCGGTAACACTATAGAAGCCTCGTTGGGGAAAGAATGAATAATCGGTCTCATAATTCCAAGCACAGAAAGTGACGTCACGAGACCTGACGTCGCAACTGTATACGTTTCGATTTATTTTCATTGCGTCCGTGCACCACCTCTATAGACATCGTCGGGGAAAAATATAACCACCAGCTATATAACCACCAGGCATCAACTGTTTCTAATGCGCTATCGCAGAGTCAACACATATGTAATTAGGTGTACCTCTGATTGTTTTATTTCAACTCAGGCACGCATACATGGCACTGGGCCGACCGAAGCTTGCTTCGCTTCCAGAAAGTGGACTTTTGGCAATAACTCTGTGCCCCCGTTTAACTCGCGTGAAGGCAGAAAGCCTGCCTCTGCAGAACTGCCCCATCGCAAGCGTTCGCGTCGACGGATCAGCTATCGCTGCATATGGCACAGGTGGAAGGTGGCCGCGCCAAAAGCCACCGCGACAGGTATAGTTCAATACAGTTCTTATAGCGTTCTATACATTAATACAGAGTTCCACGTTGCGGCGTCAACCACAGCTGAGACGATGACTGGAGGTAGCCCTTCTCCGCAAACTATTTTTTTTTATTACATGAACAGTAAACTCTCATCCGCACAATTGCGGACAGATGAAACACTCAATATCTACAAGGCAAATGACAGCGCAAAGAAAGCAGGATTTCGATACATTTGGGTTCAACAATAGCTCATTTTTCTTTGCTAACAGTGTGTGATGACAACCGGTTTTAAATGAGAGCTGAAGATGTCATGTTTTAACCTCCATAAACTGAAAAAATTATTCATTTTGCATTGTCATGTGCTTTATATATACCGTTCGCTTGGATTTGTATACTGCGGTTTGAGTTGTTGTCTTGCCAATAAAAAACCGAACGGGGCGTCCAGAACAGCACTGAGGGCATTTGGCTGATTTGGTGGAAGAAACTGGGCGTCCAACTTTCAAGAACTGGAGATGGCTTCATTTGTGATTATCAGATCAACTTTAACGAATGTAATCTCTACTTCAGGCTTGCTCCACACGGGAGGAACGCTGGGCCGTGACCGCGTAATAAAAGGAAAACAACTGCAAGAAAACAGAATAAACTTTGGGGAGATGCTATCTTGTCACTTATCCGGCTCTTCATCTTTTCGAAGTCCGGGGAATAAAAGAGCACAAAATAAAAAAAACATGCGATGGCACTTCTTTATACTACTTGCTAGGGAAGCTGCATCGAGGCACCCTAGGATTTACGGTAATCGGCTCCGGGTATACTGCTTACCCTTTACTAGGACGCGACTTGCATTATATGCGAATGATACAGTGAAAGCGAGTGAACCTAAACTGAACAAGATAACTGTAAGGTTCGGCGCATTGGTGTTTTCTTCTTGTGTGCGTGTTTCTCTTTTTTTGCACTTATGTACACGACCGGCCGGCAGCAGGAATGCGCTCGATCCTTTCTTTGCCCCTTTCGGAAGTCGGTGGTATACGGGTGGCTGATCATACTGTATTAGGAGCGCATCGTGCATTCTTACTCTGGGAAGATGTTGACGGGTTCCCCGATTAAGCGGCTCTGACTGGTAAGGGTCTGATGTCCCTACATGATGTCAGTACCAGCGACGCCGCTTGGCCTATAGGTACTGATGCCACTTCGGACTAATGACTTTCGAGAGAAACTGTAACGTGAGATGCGTCCTTACTTTTCTCGTCTTTTGGAGGGGGAATACGAGGGTTATTCGATCACTGTGTCGTGGACCTCCAGAGAATAGCCTACTTGCCCGGAGTTGTGAAGGGGCAGGCCCCATGCACGCTCGGAGAGCTATAGCCTCGGCGAGGATACGCGGGGCAGCCGGAAAGTTCGTTCATTGCCGGTAATTGTCGATGATGTAAATATGTCTTGTTTATAAGCCGTTTCGGCCTTGACTCCCTAATCCCGCATTTCCAATATAAGAAGACGATGAGAAGAGGAACCAAACTTTATTGCAGCCTTAGTACAGAGCGTCGCTGGGGACACACATATATACAAAAGCCGCTTTCTCGCTCTTTCCGGGAAGTCTTCTGGATGAGGGGTTGGAGACTTGGGTGAAGTTGGGTGGTGCATGCAACCCCAGGACGCGTACGTGGTACACGTTACGGTATACACCCCTCCACGCAAGGAGGAGGAGGAGTAAGAAACAACCTTATTCATAAAATACGAAAAGTTATGGAGTCTCCTGGGAGCGTTCCTCCAGCGCCCGGTCGATCAGGGTATACGCTGCATGCTCTCCCTCTCAAGAGGATCGGGTATAGGGTTCGGGATAGCGGATACCAATCAGGCACTCTGCCCACTGCAGTAGTTAATTTGCTAATGCATTTATGGCGCAAAGCTGCGCCAGGTACTATATGAAGGGTGCCACAATGAACGACTCCAATTTCCCAGAAAAAATGTTTGACCGCGCATATGATCATTGTTATACGTTTCTCATTTTTTCTCCGCACAGAGTTCGTCTGTTATCAACATCTTTCCGGCTTTGCTCTTGAGGGAGCAGTGTTGTAAACGTTACCGAAAAAAAGAAACTAAATACGTTACTCGTTACGCTAAGAAAAAGGGAACGTGTTATCGCCCTACGTACCTACAAAAAAAAAAGTAACGCGTTACTGTTACCGTTACCGAAAAAAAAGTACTGCACGTTACTTTGCCGTTACTTCATGGCCATAAATTTTAATTAGTGCGTCTTCGTCTTAAGAACTCAAGGTATCAGTTTTATAAAGCTCATATTTCACATGAAACTTCTAGCCCAAACTATCATTTTAGGCGAAATCCTGATTTAACGGGAATACTTTGCACAAATGTGCAGAAGCTTAGCAATGTTATAGCGGCCTAAAGTTACCTGTAGAGTTAGTTACATGTGATGGATTCTAACTCTGTGGCACATGGTGAAGCCATTTTATGAATGTGAAATTAAACACCAAATGACACTTCATCATCAATTCTAACTTCACAAAGAAAACTTCGCTGAACTCTCAACAAATTTATAATTCTGAAAAATGTGATGTGCCAAGATGCTCGGCATGCTTCCACTTTGTAGAGAGTTGTGTGCGTGAGTGGTTCGGGAAGGGGAGGTAGGTGGTGGTGGTGGTAGTGGTTTTTATTAAAAATAATAGTAAAAAGGAAGGAAAAGATTTTTGCTAGCCCCGGCATCTGCCATCGATACTGAAGCACCTGAGCTGGGGCAGCGGAAATAAAGGACAGCAGGCAGAATGGAGAAATGAAATGAAAGAGGTGAGGGGACAGGAATAGAGGAAAGGGGGAGAAGTAATATGTAAAAACTATTTACACAATAAGAAATGTGTCCAGGTTGTGCGCGTGATTAGTTCATTTTAGAGGAATTAAATCACAAACGCGCACAGCACTGTGTAGGTTACAACTGGAGTGGGGCGTCCAGTTATTAATCGTTCAAGGTAGAACTCGCGGAGCGTTCGGTGTGTGAATGCGTGTTCGTGCACGTGTTTCGTGCTTTATGGCTATTCTGTCTTTTTTTTTAGTTGGGTGCGTCGTCAAGGGAAGGTGTTTTCTGGAATGCATGCGAGCCACAACAAAGGTCGCCGAGAGCACCTGTTTGTTTATTTGCAACGTGACTAGGTGTTCTGCGCTTTCTTTTTCTAAAAAAAAGGGGGCGGAGTTGGGGACAACAGGAACAAAAAGTAATTAGTAAGGCGACACCTCACATCACCGAAAAATGTGAACGTAATTACGTTACCCGTGACAGTTCCGAAATGGTAACGAGTACGTTACTAAGTTACCGGAAAAAGTAACGCGTTTCCGGTAACGCCGTTACTTGTAACGCGTTACCGCCAACACCGTGAGGGAGCAATGTCTGCGCGATAAGCTGTGACCGCCGAGCGCAAGGTCATTTTACTTCCCTACGTTCACACCCTTTTGTTTAAACCGAGCAGCTTTTCCTCGTTTCTCCCAATATCGCCCCCCCTCCCAAACCCCTTACCCCAGTGTGGGCAAACTCGTACACACATCCTTCTGGTTAACCCTTCCATACCGCGCCTTTTCTTCTGCATCCATCTCTCTCTCCGGGCCCTTATCCCAGAGGAGGACCAGAAATGCGCTCGTAAAAACACTCTGCAGAACAGCACGTTATACGTACTGCTCATCATAGAACAGCATCCATTCAAATGCGGTCGCGCAGCAGCCAGCTTTCGAGGGCGCAGCCTATAGCTCATAACTGCAATACGCCGCGTAGCCACCAAGCGGCGTTGAGCCTCTTGCGATAGCCATATGCTTCTGCTGTCTTTTTCTGTAGCCAATAAAGCGACTACATCCTCAAAAGAAATGTGTAAAATAACCGTACACTGCCAGTACGTACTCACGCATGGGACTCAACACTACCGAAACTAGCGTGCGGATATAATAAAAAGGTTTGAAATTAAATTGGGTATCACCAAAGAGGTGGCCCCAACCAGGACTTTCAGTTTGCGTTGAAGACGTCTGATATTGGCCGTTGACTCCGAAGCATGGTAATCAAAAGCCGAAGTCGGCGAGATCGAAGATGACTATTGCAATCGAGATGTGCGCACTGTATTATCAAAGGGACCTACGATAACGTGCTTCATTACGCCATCCTTGATGCCCTTGACGACATAGGCGTTGGCGGCCGGATGTATACTCGTGGATTGTGATCTACCTCAACGGCCGGTCCGTTTACATGTCTACGCCTGATGGAGAGACTACCCATAATCAGGTTTGCCGTGGAGTTCCTCAGGGAGGAGTTATCAGCCCAACCCTATTTAACATGGCATTGATTGGACTGGTGAGTGAACTTCCCACTCACATTCACATCAGTGCCTATGCTGACGATATCTGCATCTGGGCTTTGGGTTCGACACGTCCGCAAATGCGCGCGAGATTACAACGTTCCGTGTCATCTATACTTCAAGGTGCCTACAGTGCCAGGGTTTGCACTTATCAGCTGGAAAATGTGCTGTGGTCGCATTCACGCGCAAGTCTGTCTGCCGCTACGCGGTAACACTTCAAGTGATTTCAGTACCCTACGTCTCCCACCATACATTTTTGGGCATTATCATTGACCGCGATCTGTCATGGTCGAGACATATAAATATGCTAAAGGAAAGACTCACTCTTTTTTGCCACGTCTTGGGCATATCATTGACCACGATCTGTCATGGTCGAGTCATATAAATATGCTAAAGGAAAGACTCACTCTTTTTTGCCATGTCCCTCGCTTCATAGCAGGCGTTAAATGGGGCCCAACGGAGCGCTCCTTGCTAAGTACCATACCCTCTTTCTAGGCTACATTCGTTACAGCCTTCCTGTACTCTCTATCATGAGCATTTCCTGCTTGCGGACATTAGATAGTGTTCAAGCACAGGCGCTCAAGATATGCCTCGGATTACCACGTTGTACCTCGAACAAAGGCACGATTGAGGAATCTCGTGCGTGCCCAATATCGATCTACTTGTCACACGAACCACTTCGTGTATATTTACGCGCGCTTACACGGCACCGCTGTCACCCGCTGACGGAGATTTTTGATGAGCGAACGGATAGCAGTTTTGCACGTGCACTGCGCTTCCATCAATCCGAACTGCCATCAGGCTATGCCCCGCCGCATCATCCCTTGCAGCCACCATGGGTGATGGCTCAGCCTTCAGTATGCCTGCATGTCCCTGGCATAATCAAAAAGTCTACGATGCCGGTTAGCGGACTGAAGCAACTGGCACTTGCTTACATCTTGTCAGAATACCAAAACTGTGTGCACGTATACACGGACAGATCTGCGTCACCAAAGGCATCAACAGCAGCTTTCGTAATCCCCGCTCAGCAGACGACCCGCAGATTCATTTTAGGACACAAGTCTACTTCAACCGCTGCAGAGCTTGCGGGCCTTCGGGAAGCGTTTCGCCACATCTGCGGAGAACCGCCTTAGGAGTTGTGTATTGTCACTGACTGTAAACCTGCGCTACAAATTTTGAGATGCTTCCTACGCCACACCGCCGACCAAGCTCTGGCTCCTGATATCATTAGACTCCTGCCATTTGCTCAGGAAAAAAGGCCAACGTATAGTGTTCCAGTGGATCCCTGGACACTGCGGACTCGATGGAAATGAGACCGCCGACATTGAAGCAAGGAGCGCCTTCAGCAGTGGCCTGCGCACAGCTGTGCCGTTCTCTAGACTGAACACCACTTGTCTCCTGTCGGAATCTATGAGGAGTGCGACGGATAGATACTGGGCCCTGCCAGACATTCGACACATCAGACACATCCGCGAAAAGCTGGGAAAGCTGGTCAAAATGACTAATCCTTTCCAAAAGCCTAAAGAGCCATGCACTATCAAACACCGTGATCCTTTTGTGCCATGTGCTTCTGGTGTGGTTTACGAAATTCCCCTTTCTTGCGGCTCCAGGTACATAGGTCAAACTGGCCGATGCCTACATGAAAGGCTGCTTGAGCACAGGAGGAAAGTAGCCAATCACAGGGGCGGAAATCTGTCTGTACATTTCTGTGACTGCGCTGAAAAGAACAAAAAACGATGTAAACCGTTCTTCAGCGCGTGCAAGATAGTAGCCAAGCATAAATGCCAGGATGTGAGAGAAATAATATAAGCAGATCTGATTAGGAAAGCGGGTGTGTCAGGCGTCAGCGCACCATCTGGTGCACTGACAGCCGAAGAATTTAATTTTCTGAGTGTGGCCATATGAGGTCGGCAGCGCGGTCACATGACGTCATGCAGCAAGGTCGATTCAATGTGTTTCTGTCGATAAAGTTTTCCGTTGGAAGTAAGCGCTGGTGATGTCTCAGTCTCTTTCTTTGTGTGTTTGTGTCTTTTGTTCGCTTGTACGTATTTGCATCCGCCTTAAACGGCAAGATCCGGCGATGACCTTTTCTGTTCCTCGTGGAATACCACGCCCTGCTGCATGCATAATCCATAGATTATGTTTAAATGTCACCTTCACGCGCAAGTACTTAATTGGACAGGCGGACTCCCCAGACTGTACCACATGTGGCGTGCTAGAGACTGTCGAACATGTTTTAGTGGCGTGCCCAGCGTATGCACGAGAAAGACTCATGCTAGCATCTGCTTTGAAGTCTTTTGACACCAGGCCCCTCTCGGAGGATTTGATCCTCGGGGCTTGGCCAGATATTTCGAAAACTGTACAGGCAACGCGGGCGCTCTCACGCTTTTTAATCGCCACGGGCCTTGCCTCGCGTTTGTGATGTAAGAAAGTGTACCATGTTTTTTTCCATCTGCCTCCCATGATCATCATCCCCCATCGTAACTCTTTTTTCTCCTCTTCCCGTTTCCCAGTACAGAGTAGCAGGCCAGATATTTATTTTTCCGGCCAACCTCTCTGCCTTTCCTGTCAATACCCCCCCCCCCCCCCTCTCTCTCATTTTCAAACGACTGCATTTCAATATATGCACAAGGATACACACGCGCTCGCATTTCGAACACATTTGAACGTATCGAATGCATCCGCGACGATCCGTCGAATCGAACAGCATTTCAACCGAATTCAAACCTCGTGACGAATGTCGAATGACGTTCGGTTCGACGGCATTTAGAACGCCCGTGCAGCACAGCCATAACATGGTCCCGAGCCCAGCGCGATGTAGTGCGTGTGCTCTCATAATATCAAACAAGATAACGTGGGTTGATAAATCGGCAGCAGCCCCCACGCGTGGGGAGATCGGCCTATTGGAGCCGTTGGGCCGCCGAAGAGCCGGCCTTGGTGCGAAGGCAGGCGCGACGCGGTACCTGTGCAGCATGCAGCACGCATAGAGGCGGCATCACGCGAGAGGCGCGAGCCGCCGCACTCCCCGTCTCTGCTCGCTGCCGAGCTGCCGAGTTGCGTCACGCACGCGCATACACCCGCGGAGACGCCGTTCGAGGGCCGAATCACAATGACGCCGCCGGTGATGGTGCGGCGGCCGAAGCAGCAGCAGCCTTGCCCCGGGCGACGACCATGGAGAACCGCTGCTGGCGTGCGCCGTTCGTTCGACGCGTGTACGCGCAAAGCGCCTCTCGCGAACGCCACCTCCTGCAACGGACCATACCGCTTTCTTTCTTTCTTTCTTTCTTTCTTTCTTTCTTTCTTTCTTTCCGGAGGTTGTTTTTTTCTTTTCCCCTTTTCCTCCATATGCGTCTTTCGTTTCGTCTTTCAATCTTTTTTTTTTTTTCGCCCTCTTCGTAGCTTTGTTCTGCTTGCATATAGTATGCTGCCTCGACAAGCGGTTTGAGAAGCGCAATTGCAATAAGCGCCGGTAACTTGAGAAGGCCGCCCGATCAGAAATACTTGCAGATGGGAAATCAAGGCTACATGAGTTAAAGTTAAAATTCATAGCCTTGATGCCAGTACTAACAATCGAAACGAGATATGACTGAGAAGAGGTGTTTGGGTATGACACAATACTCAGAAACAAAGAGTAATAACAAACACAGCACGTAAGTGATATATGGATAATACATACCTGCAAATTTAAGGCAGAATCAGCACTTAAAATGTTTCGTAAGGGTTGAGGTTTATGGTGGCTTTATAACTCAGTAAGAATGCTTCCGAAGTTACAGGCCCACCCCCGACAACACAACTAACAGAAGCTATTCATGATTTTTCCCTCACATTAGGCCATCGGCGACAGGTGCGTGTGATACTTTCAGACTGATCTAAACGATTCGGTCGCGTTTTGAATTCTAAGCTTCTTTGTAAATTGATCAGACTTCTTCGTCCTAATAGCATAACAAGTAAATTGATCAGACTCCTTGGTCCTAATATCATAACTATTTGGTTAAATAATTATTTGCCGAGCCGTTACCAATATGTATCTACAGATGGCCAACCTTCCTACTTATCACAGGTGTCTTCTGGTGTCCCTCAAGGTAGAGCTCTGGGTCCAATTCTTTTTTTGCTTTTCATAAATGATATCGCACGAAATGCCGACGTCACTGTTCATATGTTTGCAGATGAATGCATTATTTACAAGGTAGCCCCGAGGACCAACGAGCTCTAAGCAATGTGTACTTGCACAGATATCAACCTGGTGTGTGGCGTAACCAGAACAGTCTGCATGACCATAACTAGCAAAAAAGAGCCTTTCCGACTTCCAAAACGCCAAATTAAAGAAAGTTAATGAATTTAAATATATTGGTATACTGAAGACCCAAAACGGGAAAAAAACATGTCTCACGTGTTGCTGTCCTCTCCACACACTGTTCCTTGAAAGTTGAAACAGACGTTAAACGTCGCCTCCCCAGATATAAAACTCCTTGCATATAGCCCACTAGTTGGAATGGTGCTCGAGTGCGGCATAGCATCTTGGTTCCCATATACAAACACAAGCATAACTAAATCAGGAAGCATTCAGCCCAAAGCAGCCAGATTTATTTACAACAAATACGATCGTTACACTTCCCCTTCAGAACTCCCATAGCCACGGCAGGTTTACCCACAATTAACAAACGGGCTAATTGCCTAGGCTTAAAAATTTTTCAACATCTCTACAACAACAAAACGCGAATCGAGAGTAGCAAGTATCTATCTCTATTATTGACAAGAACCACTAGGCATAAACAGAAGCACATATACAAGAATACAGGTTGCGCATAAACTCATTTCGTTTTTCATATTTTCCGTGAGCAATTCTTGAACGGGAGGCTATGCTCCCACCAGACCTTGTTCATTCCCCACCCACTACCACATTCTTAGCCAACCTTTATAGGTTTGTGTTCCAAGCAGGAACTTGAGCCATCCTGAACTATGGCCTGTAAAGACTGTCTAGACAGCTGAATGCATTGTCTTGGTTGGGCCAATTTGCTTTGTTGTTTTCTGATTCTTGTGATAATGCATTTATCTAGACGAAATCTGTATCTCCCCGTTTATCTCTCGGTAGTGCCGGTTGTGTCAATGTTCATTGTCGCGTTTCTGTTTCATGTGAACATGCATTTTTTTACTGCATATCTGTGCCTCCCAAACCTGTCACAGCCTCTTCAAAGAGGCTAGCAGTATCTCTAAATAAACAAATGAATAAATAAATAAATTATTTTCGTCATATTTCTAGGTTTCAATTGCCTTGCGGGACTTCTCATAATTCGATGGACGTCTTTTTGCGAATAAAAGGAAATACGCTTAGAAGACGTCGCCGCTGCCCTACTTTCACATATACGGTAATACTCCGCGAATGCTGCGGCAAGAAGCTGCAAAGGGAGTGGTGATGAATGAACACATTTATTCAAAAAGAGAATGGACAGTGTGTTTTCGGGAAAGAAGATGGTTAAAATGGCAACTAGTACAGGTTCGCTTAATAGGCAGCCCAGACGTCGGGAGCGAACGGGTCAAAGTATACAGGAGAGTATTGACAACTGGCCCACGTAAGATACTGTGTGATGCGGCAAATCTGTTTGCCAGAATTGATCGTACATTTCGCATTTTCATTGACTGCCTTCCCATTAAGTTTTTGAATTTGGTTTGGTTTGGTTTAGGGAGGTTTAACGTCCCAAAGCGACTCAGGCTATGAGGGACGCTGTAGTGAAGGGCTCCGGAAATTTCTACCACCTGGGGTTCTTTAACGTGAACTGACATCGCACAGCACAGGGGCCTCTAGAATTTCGCCTCCATCGTAATTCGACTGCCACGGCCGGGATCGAACCCGCGTCTTCCTGGTCAGCAGCCGAGCGCCATAACCACTGAGCCACCGCGGCGGCCTTTTTTTTAATTTGATTTCGCTGTTACTCTGGGTGGATGCTCTTAGGTGAGAGATGCATTTTTACCGGGGAGGGCCTGGTGCTGCAGCTAGCGACAGGTGCTCTGGAGGACGCGCCTTTCGGGTCCAGAGCTGGTACCTCCATGGAGGCTTCACAGAAGCCACGACTTTTTTACCGAAAGAGGGATAAACTGCTAACGCAGCAAAAAACAAAAAAAAAACATGATGTCTATCTATATAGACTTTTCCATCCTGCATTGGAGTTGCCATATTGCGTGCAAGCTGCACTACTGTGTGTGTGTGCGAGTAATCCTCTGGGTATGCTGTGTGCACCTGGTGCAAGCACGGTGGAAGTGGTAGCGCTGCAGACACACACAGAAGTGCAGCGAGCAATATGGCAACGCTCAGGTTAAAAAGGCCCACAGGAGCGCACGGAGAGGTCTGCACAAATCAATATTATCGCAGCACCGTCATCGTGGACTTTTTCGCCAATGACAGGTGAAGCTACAGATTCTCAGAATATTGTAATCCGCCTGCGGCCTACGCTGTCAATCCTATATAATCACCTCGACACGCTCCAGAAACAATGCGAATTTTGAAAGCGCAAATGAAGGCGGGGGATATCAGAACTACACTAGGTTGTCCTGTCCGGATCTATCCCCCCTTTCTTTCATGCACCTGTGCTTTCAAACTTCGGAATGCTATACCAACTGGCCAATAGGTCAGTTTGTTAGTAAGGAACAAGGGCATCTGATTTATACACAGCATGATCGAGCTCTGCACCTGTCATGCAGTGGCTTATGGACGTGGGCGGCGTTTTCTCAGAGTCAGTATTAAGTGCTGTAACTTTGGAAATTAGGACATTTCGGTCACATATGAGCGAAAATTTGAGGAAACCCCTCCCAAGCACATGGAAGAGTATTTATGTCCAGCGAGTACGGGTGATAACAGTCGCAAAAAAAAAAAGAAAGCCAGACTTCTGTAAGTGACGTCGGGATGACTGGAGTTTACAGTCGTATATTTCAAAATATGATGCTGCGTGCAAATGAAACTTCTTTGTTACGTCCCTGACACCGGTAATTCCCTTTCCAAGTCAAAGATCGATCGGAAAGCACCGTCGACGCCCTGAGGGCAAACTAAAGTTGACCTTGAAATCTATAAATGGCCTTTATATCTATCGATGGATTACCGAATTGCAATATCAAAGACAACTTTTTTCGCGCACATCTCAGAGGCAAGGCTAAACCACCATTCACTTCAATATGGTGATCACGGAGTCCTGTCCGGTCTATACGTCACGAGTTTTCAATCCAATGGCGGCAAAATTATACGTTTTGAAAAGGGGTTTAATGGCCGTGAAAGAACCAGGGACTGAACGGGCGTCGGCGGTTGTTGTATAGAGCCAGCCAGCAGCGCGCGCTCAGCGATAGCACTGGCGCTACCGCGTTGGCACATCTTCGTCGTTACAATTGTCCCCGGGAATTTTTCCGGCAGATAATGCATAGTTTCCTGGAAAGACATCCAAGCTTCATCTTCATCGGCGCCGCTGGCGATACCAGCGCCGCTACACATGTTCCCCAAGCTGGCGTTCGCATTTGGCGCTTCTAGCAGAGTTGACGCACTGCGTTAACAAGTAAACGTACGACCAGCGCAAAAGAGAATAGATTGTTTAACCTAAGTAGAACGCAGCCTGCAGTTCATGCTGAACGTACGCGCAGTTGCTGCATGTACGTATAAATGAAAATATAGCGCTGAGGTACAGCCGTCGTCATGGGCCCATTCCTGGGGGAATTGCGTACCTGCGTGGTAAACGCTGAATCCTGTACGCTTGAAGCATTAGCTTGAAGCATTCATTTAGCGAATACTCTGACTGTTAGCTAAAAAAAAACATGCACAAAAAGCGAGCAGCAGATATAGAAATCAGCAGCCATGGTGGCCGAAGAAGTCTCGCGGTGCAGCTGCGCCGGCTGGGTGGAGTGAAAGACAGCGACGAGTATTGGTCCATTGGTCGGTACACTCTAAACACAAATACCCCTATATGGGAGTAAAAAAGGAATAAACTGTCCTCTAGCGCATACCCTTTCATGAAAGGGTGTGCGCTAGAGGACAGTTTTACTCCCTTTTTACTCCTTTTGTTTAGAGTGTACGGACAGTGATTGGTTTTGGTTCGGTTTATGGGGGTCTAACGTCCCAAAGCGACTCAGGCTATGAGGGACGTTGTAGTGAAGGGCTCCAGAAATTTCGACCACCTGGGGTTCTTTAACGTGCACTGCCATCGCGCAGTACACGGGCCCCTACAATTTCGCCTCCATCGAAATTACGCGGCCGCGGCCGGGATCGAACCCGAGTCTTTCGGGTCAGCAGCCGAGCACCATAACCACTGAGCCACCACGGCGGCACAGACGTCCACCCAGCATCGTCGTCGGTGAAGGGGGGCAAAGAAAGCTAAATACAACACAGAAACCACGTTGGCATACGCGGTATATACGCTGAGATCGGGCCAAGCGGGTCGCTTGGTTTCAAATTTCGGTGTCGTTTGCCGGCACTTCGAAAGGCGCTGGTATGCGCAGCATGTGCGAGAGAGCAGACGGTTTTGATCGATTGAAAAACTTTAATTTCCACGAGGAAAGACGTTTCTCCCCGCCCCCGGCACGCAGGCCTGGGAGACGGGGAGTTGCGCGTCCGCGGTTAGAGGCTGGCTGGCAGTCAGTCATTCGTGCGTCGCAACTTATGGGGCCCATGTGACCAAAGTTGCTGCTCTTCCCTGGCTGTGACGTCATATCACACCGCGGCGCCCAGAAACCGAAATCGCTCAGTATAAATAACGCAGTAATAATTTTTTTTTAGCGTGCATATATGAACCGGATAGCGTGTATCAGGCGTCCTGGGGCAATATGCGCAACGTATGAAACAAAGAACACGCCAACCACAAATTTGGCGTCTCAACCGCTTTAATGAAAATGCACTGCGCGGAGCACATAACCTGACCCGTTGTGCTGGTCGTCGACAGAATAATAAAGGCTGCTCATGGTTTACGCGAAACTCCAAAGGGCAAGGTGCATGCCGTGCTCGAAGACGAGAGACAACTGGGGAGGAAGAGATATCTAAGGAGTGAACGAACGCATACAACAACAAAGAAAATGAGAAAAAGGCCTCTGGGGCTATGTGTGCCTCGTTATCTTTAAGTAGGTACACACAGCGACCGCCTAAAGGGCAATGAGACCCCAATTGTCACCCGTGTGCAAAGGCCACCAGACTCTGCGGCATCACAAAAGGGCTAGCGGTACTGGACCCATCAGCTGCATTGGAAGGCGCGTAAATACGAGCATGTGCGACTGGATTTGATGCGTGCGCTTCGAGAACTTGAACGATTCTGGGTGCTAATAGAGCAGATGGTTAGCCTTCGTTTCCACCAATTTACGATCTAATACGTGTGTAGAGCTCTTCTCTTCATGTTTCTATCCGATTCTCGTATCTCCGGAGTATATTCCGGTTTTGCGCCGGAAATGCCCTTTCAAAAGTGTGTATATATAGCTTGCCAATGCACACAAACTGAATGCACAGCTCAGAAATGAGCGAATGCGCTGTAATTATTGAACAGCAGCGTTTTAAGTTAACTTTTGTGGATTTTAACGTCTTTCAACTCCTTTCATCCACGGCGTGTCTTGCTTGATCTATACGGATAAGTTGAAAAAAGTACTCTGCAGAAGGCCCAGACCAGAACACAGGTCCTGACGGGTTGTCACAGCGGCATCAAAGTGTATCATGCGATGTCGATGCTGAAAGCGTGAGAGAGCCGCTATGGCGTCCGGGTGCGGCGTATGACGGCCGCTATGGTTTCGCAGTGCTGAAAGGCAGGTAAGTCTAAAGCACAGAAGCCGAAGAGTTGCCCACGGAGATGGTAATAGACGCGACGAATTAACCGAAATAAACGTAAAAAAGGCAATATCCGACTTGGTGAAAGTTCTTGGCACTGTAGCTGACGTTTCCACATTTTTTTATGAGTCATGAGTGGAAAACTAGACCAGCTTATGTCCTGTACAGGAATGTGAATTATTTTTGGGTGAAAAGAAACAACTAAAAAATCCGAATTTTTAAGCTACTTGTTTAATAACACCATTTCTACCGAAGCTTGTGTGCAGTGAATTGCTCTCGATTTTTACCCTATGAATTCAGAAAAAAAAAAGCCCTGAAAACGAACGGCCTTATTTCTAAAACACTGTGAGACATTCGCTGGAAGCTGCGCAGATGCACATGTGTCTTTTAAGCAACTTACTGGACACGTCACTGACCATTTCCTTCGCAAATATGTGTGCATAACAACTTTCCCCAATTCCTCCACATGAGCTAGACATTTCAACGGTAACGATGTCGCAAACACAACAATTAAAGTGAACTAAACTTATCTTAAATCTTTCACAGTGCGGCGAGTCTTTCGGCTGTAGATTCATACGGCCCCAAGCGCAAAAATTTATGTCGCGCCAAGACAGATGACTAAACGAGGATGCTGCGTATCTCGAAAGGAATTTTCACTTATACCTCCAACAACAAGTACACTTTTTTTTTTTTGACAGCGAGAGCTGTTATCAACTGCTAGCTGAAATCGTGGTCTCGTCGTCATGTCGGCGTTCGCAGAGAGAAGGAGAGTGCGAGGAAAGGCGCGCATTGGGAGCGGGAGTAAGTGGCGAGGAGGGGAGAAGACACTGCCCGCCGGTTGGCGCAGTTGCTGTTGTTGTTGTTGTTGTTGTTACCCTCATACAATGGCACTTGCCCACATAGGGGGATTGGCCAAGAATTGGGGGGCACAGAGAGTTTTTCAGGTAAATATTTCCTGGACGAAAATAAAATGAACGCTAAGGAAGGAAGAAGTAAACAAAAAGCAACAACGAAGTGAAACGGGAAATGCATAACGCACGCAGGAGATCGAGACTGATGTTTATAGCCGATTGGTTAAATGATAATGATAATTGTAAGAATAAAAATAATATTGAAAAAATAAAAAAAAAATTACCAAGGTAGCCATTTGATTTCATTAAAAATTTTGGACGGCGGTGAAAACAGACTTGTGGCTGTACCCAAGTATGATGGCTCCAAACTACAATATGACTGGGCTGCTCAAGCAAAGGCCAAGCTGTTTAGTGGTTTCTCTAAAAGCCGTCTTCTCATCATGGTGTATCGGCGCCAGGCGCCTGCGAGCGCGAGCTCCTTCGTCTTTCTCCTCGATGAACGATGGTGGTGGTGACGATGAAAAACTTATTTGTATGAAGGGTGAGTGGGGCGACCGGTCCTTCGGTAGCTTCCGATATATCTTGTAGGCCCGCGAGATGATCGCCGTTGCTGATCGCGACCAGGGATCCCGCCAGCAATAACGCAGACTGCTGCTGAACAAGTGGCATTCCGGGAAAGGAACCGGCAAAGGCGCCAAAGCCCCGCACTTCCTTCAGCGTAGAATGGGAGGCCAACCACGCAGTGTGTATTGACGAAACCGAAGCGAGGAAGCGGTGGAGGCCAGCAGAAGCCGATGGGGTCACGAATGTGTTTCACAAGCAACACCAGTAAGACCCGTATGGTTACAAATCATCTGTGATTGACATTTAATGGGTCCGCAACGACCTTGACGCATTACAATAGGCTTTGCCATAGTGTAAAAACGGGCAGCAACCTCAGCGGCTGCGTATACCGATGCAATTCTGGGACGAACGCATTTCGACGAGGGAGAAACGGGAAAACACTGCAGTTTATCTCGTCGTCGGAAGTATGTGAGCTTGCAATGCATTTCAGAGAAGGCGTGACACATTAGGGCTCCTAACTGACGGTAGTCACACTCGGATATCGATCAGGTCTCTTATGTTAAACGTGCCGCTGCTTTCGGCACATTACTGCGTGGTGCGCTTGGCCTCCCAAAATGTTTCCGCCCCTTAAGCAGCCGCCGTCAACAGCGGCTTTCCTTGCGGCGCAGGCCGCCACGTTCAGCCGATTTTTCTTTTCGAGCTTGGCAACGTGCTGTTCGGACTGTGGTAGCGTCGTCATCGATGTATGTGGCTTGGTGTCGCGCACAAGGATGCAGAGATCCGAAGTTGCGGAGAGAAGAAAAGGTTAATATATAAATTTTTCATGTTGCGCATTCAGAAATTATTCCGGAGCCCTCCACTACGGCACCTCTTCTTCCTTTCTTCTTTCACTCCCTCCCTTGTCCCATCCCTTACGGCGCGGTTCAGGTGTCCAACGATATATGAGACAGATACTGCGCCATTTCTTTTCCCCAAAACCAATTATTATTATTATTATTATTATTATTATTATTATTATTATTATTATTATTATTATTATTATTATTATTATTATTATTATTATTATTATTATTATTATTATTATTATTATTATTCAGGAGAAAAGGTTCCCCAGGTCGTTTTTCCAATCCTCCGATAACAGCTGCCCATATAGCATCTATCTTCAGATGACGTAGGCACAGGCAAGAGTAAAGAGGCCCTCACAACGAAGGGCACTTCGACGTGAGTCTTTCTCCCGAATTCGATAACGCGCCTGGACTTGATGTTCCTCCGTCGAGTGGCCAGAAAAGAGGCGCTCCTCCACTCGAGGGTTGGTTGGAATTCATGAACGCCGCTCGACGTCTCCTCCGACGAGGGCTCCTCGAGAAACCTCCCTCCACCTCGCCTTTCGAGGAAGCGTGAACGGCGCATGGGTAGGAGTAAGGCACAAAGTTGGCCTGAAAACTGCATGCCGCTAAAATGTAACGCGCACATCTTGTCCCGTCAAGCCTTCTGAACAACCTTCAGAAGTAGCCTCGACGTTCACTGCCTACTAGCCTGTAGTAAAACATGTTTTGCCGGCTACATGAACGAAGCACCAGTGAAAAGAGAGTGGAAATGTTCACTCGTCTGGCAGTTGTCGACTCCGGGAACGTAGTCATGGAGGAAAAAAACCAGGATGGAGCAGCACGTGTCATTTTTGAAGCCGTCATAAAAAAATCATGCCCTCGCGTGACAGGGCAGCGGTAGCTCCTACGCGGGTTTCGCTTTCGCTCGCATGAGCAGCATCCCGCCTACGCTTGAAATTTGAGACGCGTTTCGGGCGCAGCTAGCCCATGGAATCCGAGACCAACTAAGTACGAATTCCGCTGGAGCCGCCGTGTACAGGCGCTGGAAGGGAGCATGCACGTTCACTAAAAAAAAAAACACAAATCAATCTGGCTTGCAGCCTGCAGTGGTAACTATATGAAGGACCTATTTCCCAAGATTCCGTGCGAAAAAGGACCCTCGAGGGGAGAAGGCAGCGGCGTCAGAGGAGGATAGCTTGCGGAGGCTGAGCATATGACGTCACGCTCTCCCCTAGTTTTCTTTCCTCCATGCGTACAGTGTACGCAAGTGATGATTTATAGAGCGTTCAGGAATGGTTTGAAGCCTGGTGACTTCTATTCGGGGTCGTTGTGAAATTTATCTCACCCGTTGGGGGAAGCGGTGAAAACTGGTAGACGCTGAGCGCTGCAACGCATGTACCCGAACCAACGAATTGGAATCTCCACAAGCAAATGCCATTTGCGAAGCCATAATTGTGAACGCGATTCAAAAGCCATGCCCAATTGAGCCAAGCGCCAATTTCCTTTCCGTGGAACGAGCGAACCTAGGGTGCCTAGGTACTGCAAATGAGCTGTATTGAGGCATCCCACACTCTAAACACGAATACGCCTACATGGGAGTAAAAAAGGACTAAGCTGTCCTCTATCGCACCAGTATCCATCACTAAAAATACGGAATGCGTTTACTGTTGGCAACGGAAACAAATTCTCTCTTCAAAACATGCGAAGTTCTAGCAGTAATGAAGATTATAACCGAGGTTTCAACCTCCTCTATTTGCTAACCTCGGGACCTCCGGTGCCGCGTTTAAAAGCCTCCTACCATTGCTAAATGCATGAAGTTACTATGCTTTGCAGTTGAAAAGCCTGCTGAAAACAAATATAGAAGGCCGTGGTTCACTTCGTTTTTTTTTGTTAATGGCGGACAGCGGTGACAGGGAATTGGCTGCTTGCACTCACCGTTTTGCTAAGTTTCGCCGAAACTTATGCTAAGTGTCACCGATATTTACACAGCATCACATAGGCTCGCAAACAAATGGCATCCGACAC
Organism: Amblyomma americanum; assembly: GCF_052857255.1. Lineage (NCBI taxonomy): Eukaryota > Metazoa > Arthropoda > Arachnida > Ixodida > Ixodidae > Amblyomma > Amblyomma americanum. Next base: position 172,787,245 of record NC_135499.1, on the reverse strand, counting down.
GTATTGAAACTCGTAGTACTTGTTTATGCAGTTGCACAGCTGCCGACCGTTGCGGTTGCATGCATACGAAGCCTTTTTCTCACGCAAAAGAGGAGTCTATCCGCTTCGTCACGGGCAGCGGCGGTGCTCTCACTTGCCTCAAATCACATCCTGCGCTTCAGAAATCGAGTGCTATTGCAGTCGAGGTCTTATAGCGTGATTTTCGCGTGCTGCTATGCTGCGGTACCCCCCCACACACAAACTCCCCCGTTAGTCTCTCAGCAGTTACCCGTTGAGTTAGCGCACGGCACGTATTTGTGACAAAAACAGTGTCGTCTGCAAATTTACGGACTAAAGTGGCGTTTCGAGGACTAATGTTGCCTTTGCTCCCCCCTGGGCCGGTTTTTTTCCTAAAGTGTGCGTCCCGTGGTTACTTATGCAGCTCCACTCCTCCTGTTCAACGTCCCTCGTGCAGACACTGCGAAATCTGTGCCGCTAGGCTAGTAAAACTTTCGCTTTAAATGCCTCCGTTGCAAAGAGTAATCGTTCCGTATATATAGTGATCGAAACCTAGTCCGGAACACGGCCAGCAAACCCTGCTCCTAAATGCAACAGCGGACAGCTTACTTCATTTTTACTCCCATATAGGTGTATTCGAGTTTAGAGTGTAAGCGAACGCACTAGCTCTCTAGTCAATAGAGAGTTTTAGCCCCAGCGCACGTTAATCGGTAAACACGGTAACTGCGCCAACTGCTCAAGCCTGACAGGGGTAGCAACGGCAATGCATTAGCGTATTTGCCTCACGGCTGGCCGCCTATGCTAAAACTGTCTAATGCTGGCTCGCAACTGAAGGTGTACGTACTCTGATGACGGGAAGCCATTGATGTCCACAGCACAGATGTGCACTGCTCAACCACGCCTCCGGAGCCCCTTCCTGCAGCTTTGTACAATACTCTATTCCCCACAAGTGAGCTTCCCTCTGCGGAAACCACTACCCAGAGCGCGCTCGCGATTAGCCCTCAGATGCGCTCCGCAATTCGGCACACGGTGGGCTGTGAAAAGTTGCTCAGGTTTTCAGTGACGTCTTGAAGTGCGCCCGTGCAGTAGAAGCGTAGTGCGATGACCAGCTACAGCAGTGGAGTCAGCGACTGGCCACGGTTATCCGTGCTTGGCGTTAAATCCAGGGATGGCAGGAAACTATTCACGGTCGCACTCGTAAAACGATAAAGTGCCCGAAATCCCGGGTCGAGCAGATGGAGGCTGTCACTCTGCCGACACTTTGGTACACGGTTCTCTGTATCCACTCTGTATCCATTTCGTGAAAACACTTGGTCTACGTGTAGAGCGAAGTTCGAACTACCGTCGTGTTTCAAACGGAGTGGCGATCGGGAAGTGTAGCGTCGGTGTATCCTCGAGATTATCGAGGAAATCCTCAAGTTTGTCCTCCAGTCGAAGGGCGATTCGAATGGAGGTTGATTTCTGAAACGAAAAACAGGCCTCGAGGGCCGCTTGGAGTAGAAAATCAAGTCCAGGCGTGTTACGGGGATGGCATCCGGAACGCATGGGTAGAGGCCGCGGCAACGGCTGCATTCCTCGCTCGAGTCGCTCGGGAAGACGACACCGGAGTCTTGGTCTGGCCGTGGCGCGAACTTAACAGACGAGAGCAGTCCGTGAAGGCGCTGCATAAACAAAGTTCTTGTGTGGTCGGCGTGTGGTCTCCGGTGAAGATCGAGCAGGCAGCCACAAATCTACAAAATGTATAGGTTGAACAGACCCCGCTGCCCAAGAGGCTGCATACGTTGGTTCCGTGGGAAACCCATTTGGCTAGGCGTGCCGTTGAAATCGCCGCCCGGACACGACAGTGCATGCTTCAGACCCTCGCTGGTTTCGCCAGTTGGTGCGCTGTATAGCGCTCAGCCGGCCTTCTGCCGCAGCGACGCGTTCGGCTGCCTTGCGAGGCTGCATACACGTGCCGTTGGCTATGTATACAGTCGAGCCTTTGTATCTCAATCTCCGGCACCACTGCACGACCTCCGCAGTCGTATGTATGCCTCCGATCATTTCGAAGCGCAGAACGAACGGACGAAGGATGACGATGACGATTTAGACGCTAGCAAGTGCTATATAGCACCAATTAGGACACACGGTGCGAGACGTACGTTGCGGCAGTATTGGAGTGGTCCGAGGCGCCGGCAAACGAAGCTGCTCGATATGCGCCATCGTTGGTTGGAATTCCATTCGAGGCGCTGGGATGGGAAAGTTTTACAGAGTTTGCTGTTCGTGACTCGTTCCTCAAAAATGTGGTGCCGGTTGCACAGCCCGCCACCGGTCACCCATCGCTGAAAATGCATCTCCCGCATATACAAGCCCAGCGCCTCCCATCCAGCACTTCCAAATGTGAGGCGGATGCTCTGACCACTGCATGTGTAGACCACCGTTGAGGTGGCCTAGTGGTTAGTGCATCTACTCTAAAGTATAAACTGAATATTTCTCAATTTCTTCACGGTCACAACTTACAAGCCAGCTATAAGGTAGGGTAATTCCCGTTACAAACTCGTAGCAGCCCTGATATATATATATATATATATATATATATATATATATATATATATATATATATATATATATATATATATATATATATATGTGTGTGTGTGTGTGTGTGTGTGTGTGTGTGTGTGTGTGTGTGTGTGTGTGTGTGTGTGTGTGTGTGTGTGTGTGTGTGTGTGTGTGTGTGTGTGTGTGTGTGTGTGTGTGTTTTGTTGCATCACGTCAACCATTGGCTCAATTCTGTCCGTATGCTGTGTGATGCCGCCACCCCCAAAAGGCGTCCGCCCACTACCCTCCCCCCTTTGCCCTCCTCTCATGTCCACCCTCCATGCAGAACCCACCACCCATCACCAAACAACTCCCCTTCACCACCAAGAACCTTCATCCACTGACAACCAATCTATGTACCTCCACCATACCGAAGCCGCACACACCACCAAGTAACCACCTACACCCTCCATAAGGCCCTATACCCACCACCCTTTCACTCCCTCCAGTCGTCACGAGAACCCCACGCGCACTGGAACGAAAAAGCGACGGCGATAAATACACTTGAATGACGCAACGGGAAGGTGATCATTGTATAGCAGCGAAATGTGCATGCAACCAATACTGCTAACGCAGATTTGACGCATCACCTCGCGTGATTGCCTGTGCATTTTTTTTTTCTGCTGGACCGTTCGGACGGAAAGGTTTGGCTCCGATTTTGAGGCCTCGCCGCTGTTCCGGGAGCTAAAAAAACTAAACGATTTAAAAGAGCTAACTTCCTCAAAAGGAGCGCCAGGGTATGCATATTGTAAAAGCAAAAAGCGCGAAGGATGCGGACAGTTTTCACCTTTTGTTATATCTTTGCAAATGTTGTAAACAGTGTATGAAGCTCAGCCCTGCCTTTTCTCACTATCGCTCCCCTCTGTATACGAATTCTCGTCAATATCCTCTCCCTGCTCCTTTCACCTCCGCCCGCTGCAGTAATAAGCCACTATATACTACGCGGATGCAGTGACAAGAGTGGACACACACGGCCATGTGTGTTCACTCTTGTCACTGGCCTTTGCGTTGTTTTTAGACACGACGAACCAACTAGCACGCACCTGTATAACCTTGTAAAATTAAATTTCTTCTCGGCACATACAACACGCGATGAAATGCGCAAAATACACCTGCAGACTAAGACGGATGTACAATTGCATTTTGAATATGCTCGAGCTCGTTGTGCCATCCCTTAATTTGGCGAGTGTTGCTATTCGATTGTGTTCATATTATTACCTAACATGCTCTATCAATTCGAGTCTATCACCGTCATTGAAAATGGAAAAAGTGTGAAATTTCAGTGCGCCTCAGTCCAGTCAGTGAATGTTTTGACGTCGTTTGTGGCAAAAATGGTCGTCACAAAGGTGCGTGAACACCGGCGAGTCTGTTCAGGTCGCTTCGCGAGGGTCGCGCGGAGTGACTGACGAACCGACTTGATTGGTGCGCAAACCGAAACTTTGCGACGCGACTTCAGATCACAGATCTTTCCAGCCAATCAGCGCCTCCGCGGTGAACTGGTGCCGTGGCAATCACGTTTATCCCCACAATCTTTTCCGTAATGGCGCGCGCGCCTTCGTCGGCTGTTCTCGGTGGTATTAATCCAATGACGACCGTGTTCGCATCGTACATGCGTTCTTCGTGAATCTTGGAATGAAACCCTCCGAGTGCATCGACATGCAGTGTGGCATGCTTTCTGTGGTATGGTGGTGTCGCGCCTGTCTTCAATGACTTTTCTTGTTGCGCGCGACGGACGCGTGGCGGCAGAAGGTGGAAATCTTCAGCAGGCCATTATAATAATAATAATTGGTTTTTGGGGAAAGGAAATGGCGCAGTATCTGTCTCATATATCTTTGGACACCTGAACCGCGCCGTAAGGGAAGGGATAAAGGAGGGAGTGAAAGAAGAAAGGAAGAGATAGGTGCCGTAGTGGAGGGCTCCGGAATAATTTCGACCACCTGGGGATCTTTAACGTGCACTGACATCGCACAGCACACGGGCGCCTTAGCGTTTTTCCTCCATACAAACGCAGCCGCCGCGGTCGGGTTCGAACCCGGGAACTCCGGATCAGTAGTCGAGCGCCCTAACCACTGAGCCACCGCGGCGGGGCACAGGCCATTATACAAACTGTCGTTTCTACAGCTCGTTAACATTTGCAAGAAGTTTTGTATTGGAAGCTAATGAGCACATGCGTCGTTGGCCTCACAACGCGTCTAGCGCCGCCGCCACTCGTCGGTCTCAAATAAAGATCGTCTGTGTGGACCATCGATCTTCACTATCTGGATGGCGCATCAGGCGCCCGAAAGTGCAGTCAGCGGAAGTAAGCGGCCTAGTCCCAAAAGTCAGCCTTAGGCAGTGCATGAAATGAGACATTGACGCAGTTCTTCAGTTTCAGATCACCTCATTTCACTTGGCATTTCGTCTTTTCATCGTTCTCGTCTATTTCCGCGACAATGTGTACCTGTTTCGCCCACTGCTGCATGAGGGGACCGGCAAAGTCTTCGGGAAAGACGTTTCAAAAAGAAGGTTCCTTTGCATCTCAATGGGGCAATACTAGCACACCATAGGACGTCGCTACACACAGCACGCATGCAGGCAAAACGTATGAAAGCATTGTCTGCTCAGCTCCGTGTGGTGACGGTATACGCTATCGTCGCCAACGCTGTCCATTATACTGATGCGCGCTGCAGCACACTTAGCTAAAGTTATATTATCAAGGGGGAGTAAATTTAAGAGGGGTTAGGTAGGAACCTTTTCCGGGCAGTCGACTTCACAGTGACTACTTTACTGAGTTACATTTTGATCGAGCCGGAGCGAGGGCACCGACAGTCTTCTGGTTCACTTGAGCGCTTCCGAAAGGGTGCTTCTCCAACGGAGCGTACATCAAGTACTGTTTCGTATTGCATCAAATAAAGTACTATATGCCTGAATGGGCTTTTATTCGTGACCCTTGGTGCAGTCGACTTCTAAAGCGCTTGTCCTCCGCTCCTCTCTCTCGTAGACCATTTCTTCCGCATACTGCACATCGAAAAAGGCACGCGCTATATACGATATTCGTTTCTCTCGTCCTGTACTGTGCATCTTTAATTATGCTCATGACTAGCGCGAAAATTACTTCATGTGCTTATTGTAGGGGCAGCTGTGCAAACGTGACTGTGCTATTGTGCTGGGTCAAAAGCAGCACGTCTGACAGGCAAATCATGTCGTAAAAACATCTTTCCCCACCATCGGCGAGCCGAGGCATTGATTGCCGGCAACTCGACACAGAAACTAAAGCTCTTTAACGAGCGGCCGTTCGCGGGACGAGTGTCGATTTTTTCCGCCGCATCGTTGGCCTTTTCTTTGCTACGCGAAAATTCGGTTTTAAGATGGCTTTAGCCTCGTCGTCGTCCCACTAGTGCTCCTATACACTCGGAAGGCAAGAACCCGACAAAGCCACACTGCATTATGCACGTACCCTTTACCGAAGCCGGTTTAAATCTGCTGTACGCCCGTTCTCCTCGCTGTCTCTGATTCTAAAGGGGTCTTCAAACAATGCTCACTTTTCTAGCGCTCATTCCGAATGAGCGCTAGAAATGAGGCTTTGATTTAACAGCAGATATTACACAAGAAAAACGCAAAAAACTGCTAACGAAGGGACGAAAAATTTAAGTTTTGCACTGAAATACACAGCAGACGCCCGACTTCCGGGACAAGCCATCGTCGAGCCGGTGGCTTCACTCGGCATCCAGCCACCTAGCGGAGATCAGTGATGATCGACGTTGCTAGTCGCGCTACAGTCGCAACATGCCGTTGTGAACTCGCCCTATATATATATACATATTATACCATCAGTTTGAGAAATAGCTGAAAATGGGAAGCGTGGCATCGGCGCGAATTCGGCGCCTGTGCACGAGCGTGCAGTGTCGTCGGAGCTCGGCAGTGAAACACACAACCGAACAGCGTTGGTTTAGCATATACCTCCGCAATCGGCCCCTATTGGACGTCCATGTTTTGTGCGCGCCGCATGCAACAAGTGTTCATAGTGTTAACGTTCGAAGCTGGGTGTGAAGGTGTAAACAGGCTACTTCAAATATATCAAACGGCACAATCAGTTAGCACGAAAACCCCTTTTTTTAATCCTCTTCTCTACTAAAGTTGAAAATACTTTCCAATATTATACGTCAAGAGGAAAACTAGTTATAAAACAAAAAACAGTGCTCCTCTCGCCCATAATTATGGAGTAATCATTAATTGAATGATAAAACATTTCCTGTTTCATACTGGAGGGACCTATGCATACAACTTACGGTTTAGTTTGTAAAAAACCAGGCACTATGTCGCTTTCCTCTTCGTGTCTCGTTCATTGCACGCACTTAAATACAGCGAGTTCGTTTCACTCAATCTCACAACACGAGTATCATGCATGTTTCCCGTGGCGAAGTGTAAGAGGCGATTCGTTTATTTCGCATATTTATCACTGCTCGGAAAAACCAGGAATCGCTCCAAGGAACACAAATGTTCCGCAGAACTCACCTTGATAGCTCCTGCTACATAATTGTAGGTACTGAACTATTGCCGTTGACTGCTTTCAAAGTGTGATCAGCTGGAAGCTGCTGCTGCCTGAACAACGTCATCAACCATGGCAGCCTATACAAGCGGCTCCCAGCCGTGGTTTCCCGATCAAAGCGCGTACATAATTAGAGACTAGCGTTACCATAAACCACTGCCTTGAGCAGCAACGTGTCTTCGAATTGCGCGCAACAGGTTAAGAGTTCGGACCCCGTAGTGGCTTCACGAGTGTACTGCAGCGGGTCGACAGAACTGTGGATTGGGTAACGCAGCGTAATGATTCAGTTTTGAAAAAGAAAGAAGCAAATAGCGCGAGCTAGACGGTCCCGCAGCGAAGTATTGCCAAATAAATGTATCGGTGGGGAAGCGGAAATAAATTGTTTCGGTGATCCCCAAATTCGAAGTTTCGGGGATAAATCCAACTCCGCCATGTTTTTCCCGGCGAGTATTTTTCGGGTTATCAGATTGTTAGGAAACGCAAATACCTGTTCGCGTTATACGTCAAGTGCGCGGGAGCCTAAGCGAACGTTCCATATAGGCACTGCATCTGATGCATGAACAATTGATTCTTAAATTCGATATTTTTTAACCGTGTAAAGCAAAGAAAGGCGGTCCTCTCTTACTTTGGCATAAACGTGCTGATCAATATGCTACGGTCAGCTAATAACTATAATAGTAAGAAAATCTATACAAGTGGATGAGCGAAATGTTTCGCAGCGCTCTGACATTTGTCACGTATTAAATCTGACCACATTATCAAGATCCGGGTGTACCACTGCCACTAGAACTACTAGGTTATGCTTCAGCATAGTCGGAGAACTACTGGCCCTCTGTTCGACTCGACTTGAGCTCCACGTACCACGCCCTGAACAGCCATCTACGCGAGAAAACGAAAAAAAAAAGCCTAAAAACAACAGGACAGTCATCGCGATCCAAGGATGAAAATAAGCAGCTGCGGGCGACCAAACGAGCGCGGGCGGCGTTAGAACAAGCTGCTTAGTGCCCAGAGAGCGACACGCAAAGAAAGAAACAAAGTAGAAGAAAGAACAATCGAGCCATTCGTTGCTGCTGCTCCTTGCAGCGTGCCTAATGGGAACACACGGCAGTGACGGCGGACCGTGCAGCCCGACGCCGCCCGTACACGCATCTCAATTCACTACTGCGCCATTCTCTCCCCCTTCTGTTTTCCTCCTCCTCGTCCCCACAGCACCGTCCGCCCGACCGCCATTATTCCTCCTTTCCTCCGTCTGCCCATAGCGCGACACGGGGAACAACCTTCTCTCCTACTGCACAAGAGACGGGTCGGGAGCCGCAAGCCAAAAGACACACACTCCGTCAGGTAGTACGGGCAGGACGAGAACACTGCAGCACGCCATGCCGCATCGCGGGCCTGCAGCGCAAGCAAAGCTGGCGAAACGAACGACGACGTACGAAGCGGGGAGAAGACGGATGGAGGAGAGGGAGGGCGTCGATGCAAGCGCACAAAACGCGAAAAGCGCCAACGACAACAATCGCGGCTGCGGCGGCGGGTGCGCACGTACTTGAGCGGCGGCGCCAGCGGAGCGCGCGAGGCCGCGTCGCCGACGTCGGCGAAAAGAACTTCGCCTGCGTCGCCGAGGGCGCAGGGCTTTTTGTTTCATTACTTCTTTGTTTCTTTTCTTCTTCATGCGCCGCGACGCTACAAGCGTAGGGAGAGCTGACGGCGGAAAACGAGCGCAAACAGGCACCGCAAGGCAAGCAGAAAGAAGAAAAGAAATCCGACGCTCTGAGGAGCGAGCGGGAGAGGAATGAATAAAAGAAAGCGGCAGCTCAAAAACTAAACAACAACAACAAAGTGCAGAGCGACGATGTTGTGGCAGAGGGTCCCTCTTCTTCGCGGCGCTTCTCTTCGCTCTTTCCTCCTCTGGCTCGCTCACGTCGCCGCTTCGTTGCCTTTTCCTGCAGCGCTTCACCTTTCTTCCTCGCCCTCTTTTTTCCTCCCGAGCTCCGATGTAAAGACAGCACAAAGCGAAAAATGAAGCGACGCCGCCGCTGAGCCCGAGTCTCTCGACGCGACCCCGCAGCAGCCGCATACAGCAGCGCCGTCAAGGGGAGAGCGGTGGCTTCGCAGTGGAGAGGGCGAACGCGGATCAACGAAGGATACAGAGAGGAAGAAAGCACGACCCGCAGCAACCGCGGCACCGCTCGTCGCGCAACCTGGCGGCGAGAAGGCCCAGCGTGCCCGCTCGCACGAGTTCGTGCGTGCGTGCGTTCGTGCGCCTGCTGCGTCCGTCGTAAGCCGCGTGAGGGGCCCGAGCGGGCGGCCTGCGCTCCCGCCGCGGCGCGGAGGAGTCTCCTCGTCGGCGGCGTCGTCGTCGTCGTAGTCGTCACTCACCGCTGTCGGGAGGGAGATTTGTTGGTTTGTTGCCCGTCTCCCCCCCGGCGCTGCTTGCCTCGGCTCTCTACGCCGCGGTTTTGAAGGGGAACCGAGAGTAGCAGGGTGGGGTAGGGCGACTGTCGTGCTTGCAAAGACATCCCCTGTGCACGCGACAAGGCGGCCGGAGGGGGAGGCACGCAACAGGAAGAAGCGGGAGGGGGCAATACGGGATGAGAAGAGGCCCAGGAAGCGGGGAAGCACTGTGCAGGAAATAGACGGCGAAGAGGAGGAGGGGTGCCGTGCTGCCGGGATGGGACAAATAAGACGGGGGGCTGCTCGAGGGAGATATGAAAGGCTGAGAGAAGATTAGGGGTCGAGTGCAAAAAATAAAAATGTACTTCTATATCAGCGGTATGTGAGCCTAGTTTATTCGTTTTAAATGCTGAGTCAAAGCGTGCGCTTCTTTTAATCATTCTCAGAAAGTGCTTTTAGACCCCTCCAATCAAGTTTCAGTCAAACGTTAACGGAAAGACTGATTTCTTATACACAACCTCATTCACGAGCAGCGTAACAGCGGATTATGAAGATGCAGCACTGGCAGAACCGGAAATCAGACTTCGACTCCACGATTCCAAAAGGCGACGATTACATCAGCTTCATCATGCACTAAAGCTGGCGCGGGGCATGTTATTGTTATTGTTGTTCCATGGGGAGGGAAATGGCTCAAGCCACAGTGAGGGACCGGCCGCCAAAGATCGGGCGGCAACATGTTGTAAAAAAAAAAATGTTACGCAAAATAAAGCTGTACGCACTTCGAAAAACAAAGAAAACACTCTGGCTCCAAAGCAAATTAATGGAAGATTGTGGGGTAAAGCACAGTGGCGTTATCTCTGGATGAGCACAATGAACGCCGATATTTGCGCTGTATAAATGCGGTTCGAGAGATTACACGCATGTACAGGATGATGCCGAAGATGAGAATGTTTATTGAGGGAGAAAAGGGAGGAGAAATTAGGGAAAGGTCGTCATGAATCCTCAGTCCAGGATTCCGTTGGCAAAAAGTGCCGCTATAGTGCTCCTTCGACGAGGGCTCGTTGATCCTCGAGGTCGAAGCCGGACAGGGCCACCTCCCACCCTTCCCACATTCCCTTTTCTATTAAATCTACAGAACTATTAGCCTGGCAGGTCCATACCGTACAATTGGCAACAGAATTTTTCACTCCGACCTAAAAGCTTCTGAATATATCTTGTGAAGTTTAGGTTTAACGCGACGGCGTTAAGGAAGCTCGCGCCGCAAAAAAAGCCAGCGTCGTCGGCGTCGATGTCGGCGTCGTTCGTTGACCGTGAACGAAAAATATGCGAAAAATCCTCAGAGAAGCAACCCACCGTGGCAGGTGGCAGTTACATTAATGATCAGTCGCGAGAGGTCGCTCGGGAAGAGGACCCTGGGCCGCGCAAGCTCCGCCGGTGGCAGCACCTGCCATCGCAGAACAGTGGCACATCGCTTAACCGCTGCACCACTGCGCCACGAGCGGTATGAGGACGCCCAGGGATCTATGAATGCGAAGTCGTGATTGAGAAACTCCGCATATATGTAAGCATTAAAGGGACACTGAGGAGAAATTTAACTTGGCATGTATCGATAGAATACAAGCTCCTGGGGCCGTATTCTGAGTTTACGCGTCATAATAAAAAGCGTCATAGTCTGCCGCAGCGGCCGCACATGATTGGTCAAAACGCCGGAAGCGGATGTCGGTTCGGTTGCGACTGTGAGCGGCGGCAGGATATCACTGCGTTGCGGTTGCCGCAGGGAAACGTCCAGCGGCGCTTTTGCGCTTTGCCGACAAATGGAACATGACCAATGCGAGAGGAGAAACCTTCGTCGGATTCCACTGTAAAGGGGTAATATGAAAGCTGCTTTATTTGCCCAATGGACTTCGACAAACAGAAACAATAGCCCAGATGCTCATTTCTGCACTGTAAAGGCCGGAGGTGTACTTAAAGGAGAGAATATTGTACGCAACACGCATGCCTTTTCAGTGGCAGAAGGCGGCCGCTACAGCCCGCGATCGCCTATGGTAAATAAAAGGCAGCTAGCTTGTTCGCACAACAAGGCGTTTTACATTTATCTTGAGGGTAAAAGGGAACGGAGAAGAGAATTTGTGGCATTCACTCACTCGCTGCACAACGCGCGCTCCGTGCCGTGCATGCTGAACGAAGACGCCGTTACGACTTGCCGTCTGCAACATCGCTGAACGTAAGTTGGCGCTGTTGTCGGACGGTTGTGCAGACGCAAATTACGTTTTCATTCGTTTTATGCAGGCACTGCAAGAACCGCGAGATGCTGCTCATAGGTTTTTAATTTTTCTGCCGTAAATAAATAAAAGGTATGACCTAAAAAAAGCCATTTGCAGTATTTCTCTGCATATATGCGTTGGGAGACTTCGCAGACGATATTTTCATAGGCTCGCCATGGCACGAAGTGCACGCATGCCTATACTGACGCCTGAAAACTTACCTGCAAGCTAACGTGCGAGCTCAAGGCAGAGCCACACCACCACGGCTATGGAGAACCGTAAGGGAGCCCGAAAAACCACCTCTGGCATGTCAAACGCGTCGGCGTAGCAGCGCGTCGCTGGCGATTGAGCATCCGTGCACATGAGCGGTTTCACGCTGGCAGATATTGCACGCGATCATGGTGCAGGAAATGCACGTTTTCGCGTAGTAAACGCAAGTATATTGCGGGTCATTATTTTTTATGTTACATCATTCAACATACGCAGACGAGATAACTCCGGTGATAGTGGCGCCATCCGGTTTGAATGAAGAGAACAATTTCTGCAACAAACTGGTGCTCGTTAGGCCTAGAAGCACTGAATCGTCGAGCGAAATAAAAAAAAAATAGGCCAAATTTATTGTCCACCCAATTTGTTATAGGCAAGATAACGTCGAAGCGAAAGTCCCGTACCCTGTTTATAGCCAGTTCAAGGGCCGAAAAACGCAGTAACACCGACGAGTTCACTTCGGAGCGAGAGGCTCTGTTTCAGAGCGCGCCGCCATGTTGGCTGCCCTTGAGCATCTGCTGCTAGAGGAGTGTATGCTATCTGTCTGACGCCATCGTCCGACTTCTTCGACCCTTTTCCCTGCATCCGAACCACCATATACGCTTCCGGCGTTTCGACCAATCAGGTGTAGCCGCTGCGGCAGGTTATGACGCTTTTTATTATGACAAAAATTCGGAATACGTACCCTGACCACGAAAACACTACTCTTCCTGAAAACAAAGTTTTGTAAGGTTGAAAAGAGCACGAGCTAAAATGCATGTGTTGCCGCCACAGGCCAATCTCTCAAGTACAAGCGTGATGACGAAATAGGTGAAAGGACCACGAATCTCTGGGGCTGACAAACGTGCATGAAGGTTATGCGTTTGATCGATATTGGGGTATATAAATTTTGTTTTTAAACAGCTAGTGCACTTTTGTCACACAAGGAAGACGTAAAAAGACAACCTGAATGTTGCCAGCCGAAGAAAACCTGTAATCGGCGGCGCAACAAGCAGCCAACTGAGTTTCGGTATGTTTTGGGGTGCCTCACAGTTATGCGCTTTGCGCGCCCACGTGGTTTCGTTTTTGACAAGCCTCGATTTACATGGGCGGAGCAGCGGAGGACCTCCAAGTGCCTAAGTGCTCCTCGAACGAAGTTCATGCAACGGCACGCAACTGCGACAAGAAGAGCAGCTGCGGATAGCTAATGTTCCACGCGCCTCTTATATATGCTAGCAAACGCACCGCTCGGCGTGTTCGCTTCGTCGACGTACCAAGACGTTGGACTGCATAACCAACACTACGAGGACTATTATTACAGTGTTTAAGCATGCCCGCACGTACCGGTCTCTACACATCAGCCTTGACGGTGGCTCTACGGTGACAGCGACAGCGCTCGGCGCTCGGAGTGTCCTTCCCGACCCGCCGCCTCAGCCCCACAAAACACCGAACGCTGTGTGGGGTATAGAAATGAAAAAATGTAAATTGTTTTTTGGGGAAAGGAAATGGCGCAGTATCTGTCTCGTATATCGTTGGACACCTGAACCGCGCCGTAAGGGAAGGGATAAAGGAGGGAGTGAAAGAAGAAAGGAAGAGAGAGGTGCCGTAGTGGAGGGCTCCGGAATAATTTCGACCACCTGGGGATCTTTAACGTGCACAGACATCGCACAGCACACGGGCGCCTTAGCGTTTTGCCTCCACAAAAACGCAGCCGCCGCGGTTGGGTTCGAACCCGGGAACTCCGGATCAGTAGCCGAGCGCCCTAACCACTGAGCCACCGCAGCGGGTGTGTGGGGTGTCGCTGAAGTGGAATCCGGAGTTCTTTGCGATAACTTCGTTGTCGAAATCGTGAGCGGCATCCATCGTAAAGATGGTTTAAACATAAACGATGCGACGTCGGTTGATAGAGGCCTTCAAGATCCGTCTAGTTTTCATTATGACTGCAGCTAGGCGCGAGAACAGCGCTCTAGCTATCACGGAGTCCTCGTTTCCGTTTGCGCCAGTTTGCGTCCCTTTTCTCCTATTTCGGCATCAAAAAGTCCCGAGTTTGAATCGCAGAGGCGGGAAAAAGCTTTTCTACTTAGAGTAGTGAATCAATGTACATGCGTCACCGTTACATCAATAAAATAAAACACTATAAATAAACATAAACCCTATGTACTTACATGATAGGCACAACTGGCCGTGACAATGGTTGTGTACGACTACTATATGACTGACTACGTGACTGTCAGCGGCGTGCCAATGCACGCAAGTCGCGCACGCAAACTGTACTAAATGTGTCCGGCATTTCGAGACCTCAAAAGTTCAAGCCTGCATGCACTCTGGGCAAGCAGAAAAGGAAAAATGAAATTCCAGATCTACTATGCACTCCTCTGCTCGCATGGCTCGATCGCCGCCACGACCACGCGCACGTCCATGAATCCGCCTTCATCGCAGCACCGGATTAAATCACAAAGCAGCATGCTATATATATAGCGCAATCCCTTCTATAAAAGGGAGTGCGCTAGAGGACAGCTATACCCCCTTTTTACTCCCATATAGGAGTATTCGTGTTTGGAGTGTGCTACCGGTTGCCGTGATTAGTTATTCTTAAATCAGCTGGTTGCTTGACCGCGGCGAGAAACACGTATATATGACCGCTCTGCAGGGCTTGCAAAGCATCGTTGTAGGTCTATACTTCGAAGAAGCCCACGTACATAACGAACATTTCTAAAAAACAAATGCCAATTTCATCGGACCTCCTGTTTCTGGCTGTAAAATGGCTGTATATGTAAGTGCATCTTAACCACCTCCCCTCGCCACAGCTGCGGCTTTTGAAATTCAGCAGTGGAATGGCTTGCACGTTGTCAAGCTTGCGTTTGTCAAGCTTTAACTTTTCTTTGGATGCCATGAATAAAGGCGTCATGAGCAAAGAGTCTTTCTTTCTTTCTTTCTTTCTTTCTTTCTTTCTTTCTTTCTTTCTTTCTTTCTTTCTTTCTTTCTTTCTTTCTTTCTTTCTTTCTTTCTTTCCATCTTTCTTTCTTTCTTTCTTTTTTCTTCCTTTCTTTCTTTCTTTCTTTCTTATTTCGAGGAACTGTACCCGGTGTTGTTCAGAAGCAGCTGCTAATGTACCTGCGTTCTCGACAATGGGAGCATGTGTACATATACGTCAACGCCTAATAATAATATACGCTGCCGGCACAGAGTCGCGCGATTATTTCTGTTTCCTTAATTCCCTCTCGGCAATATCCTTCATGGTGTCGACATACCCGCATACAATGGAAGGCGCCATGGGCCTTTCACAGTGAAACGATTGCGGATAAGGCAATGTATAAGGCAGAGGGCAAAACACATGTCTAGAACGACTGAACTGTGCGTTCCGCAGCTCCAAAAGCCGCTGCGACCAGCAGGACAAAACCTGACGATGAAATTTTATGAGCTTAACTGCACTTTCTTACATAAACTATCATTAACCAAACGTTAGTGCCAGATATCCCGTGTTCATCCCGAAACACGCCCAGAACGTGCTCTAGCTAGCATTTTCATCAGTTATTTTCGGACGTTCGAATAATGACTGCATATAATGACTGCGAATAATGACTGCATATATAGTAGCGGTTGGTGTGCTGTACTGAAGCCTTCATCTCTCGGAGCAGTTTCAACACCGACCATTTTTGGTGTTGTGGGAGTATAGCTAGCGTATTCCAAGTTCAGTGGACAGATATCCTCGCGGTTATGTTAATATATATGACAAGTCAATCGACGTCCTTTCAATTACGTTGTCGTATGATTGCTGTTGGCATCATGACACGAACTCTTGTGACAGTTCCTCAGCGATCCCTTCCTAGCGCATAAATTCTTTCCTTCCACTTCGAAAATAATAACGCGCTCTGAACTGCATGGATCATCACTGACGTACGGATAAGTGACTGAGTGTGAGTGTGGGTATGTATCGTAATATAAAAGAAGGAGGCCACCCTGTCTGCAGTTTATGCTTTCTCTAAACCATACAGAAACAAGAAACGTTTTGTACTGAGTCTCTTTTGGAAGAGCTTTTCTCCTGGACATATTCGTTCTTGGCACGATTTGAAGACGGTTATACGCAGGCCGTATCTCGAACATGAGCGAGTAATTGATTATTGGAAGGGGGCTGGTATATAGGCCTACCCTAATTTAAGATCTTTTACGTGGCATGGACGGCGGAAGTACCGAGTGAACGAGACAAGCGCGCGTGTGTCGAGGGCAGAAAGAGAACGTTTATTAACGCGACAGCGCTAAGAGGAAAAACCGCGTGTGTTGTCACACAAATTCAGTATTGGTTGAAACGGTTGTGACGTCAAACATTGAGCTGTGGAATGTAAATTATTTAAACTGGTGTTAAACAGCGACTATGAGGTCGTAGCATAACTGAAATGTCATTATGGCATATAAGGATGCAAAGTAAATTAATTACGGTGAAAATAAAATTGGGTTAATTAGTTGGGAGTGAGGCACGTCTGTTCGACTTGGCTAAAGGGATACTTTGTGTGCCTTGTGATGTATCACGTGGTCTAGTACGCCTACTGATAAATGCTAATAGGTGTGTGAAGTTCTTATTAAGAAAGAAAACATCAAATAACCAGTAACGCGCTGTCGTGTCATACTGCTATAGGCCAGAGCTTAAGTGCCTCCATAATTTTTCCGTTCGAAGTTCCTCGACCCGTACCTAGCTCCCTGTACCGTAAAGGTGTGTCACTGAATCTCACGCACGAATAATGAGTTCGCCGCAAGCGGCGCCACTAATACTAAACTTTACAGGTGAAAATATAACTAGCGAAAAGAAAAGTAGAAAAATTACCAGCCTACCTTCGAAGACGCTGCTAACTTCAGCGCCTAGCTGCCTGGCAATTAGAGAATTATAGCATACCGCCATTCGCGATCAGATGCCGTGATCCGCTCCCGCACCCCGCTAGTGGGCACGCGCCCGGGCACATAGCGCCATCTGGCGCCCTCAAGGGGATCTGCGCATGCGCAGTGACATCCCACGGAAGCGTATCGCGGTGTAGAGCCCCTCTACAGCGACCACAGAGGATCTTTAACGGTGACGGAACGCGGATAGCGGTATGATATAACTCTCTATTAACTGCGCCTCCGATATGATGTTGAGGCGGCCAAGAGTATAAAGCTAGCAATGAAAGTTGCACCATCTTTGCGAGTCAGTCGCCGGCAGAGCCGGGCGGACTGGCTTTGAAGTAAGTGACACGCCAGCTCCCGGGTAGCTAGCGCCATCCCGGTTCGCCTGTCTCTTATAACCGGTGGCTTTGGCCTCATGGGCGCTCATGTCCTAATCCCGGCGCCGTCGCCTGATCGCGAGCACCTCCCGCGGCTGACACATTCGCACCGCTTCAGCGGCGGCCAACACCGGATCTGCACTCGTGTCGCTTGCGTTCGCGGCGACTTTAGCGAAGATTTTCTTGCGGCTTCGGCCGACTGAACTTCTCTGCCCTATACAGTCGCGAGCGATTGAGTAGCAGAGCGCTCACGAGCCGCACGCCACGTCATGCCGTCGTCATTAAAGCCCATGGCTTCGCACGACGCGACACCGCTGCATGTCCCGCTAAGTTACCATTGTAACTGAAAGGTAAAAATTACAGGGTTGCACTTAAATCGGCTTATGAGCGGAAATGCGAAAGCCCTTCCCTGTCCTCTTTTTCTCCCTCCATTTTTCATTTTCGTTTTTTTTTGTTATTTCTTTAATTATTATTTCTTTTATTTTTCGAATTTTTCCCATTTCTGCTGTTTTAATTCATTACATATATATTGCTTATTAACTGTTGCTTAATCAACTTTTACACTTTACTTTATTTACCCTATAGTGCAATGCAACTTATGGTTCACACTTCAATCGGACAACTTCCGTCCACAAACTTCCGTCGACAACAATTCCGTCCACGCCACTCATGAGCCAAAAAAGGCTTACGCCTTATAAAGTGCTTAGATTTCGGCGCATATCAGCATGCCCTCACGAGCGCCTTCGGAGAACCCGGAACTGCCGTGAACTTTAACAGCTCCATCTTACTGTCTGTCTTGAAGTCTCTCTCGCATCACGGTCGCTGTCCTCTTGAGTCCCGACAGCAGACAGTATTAGCGCGGCGCGATCCGCTACCATGATCATCTTACACAGACACCCAGCTGCGCCTGCGCTGTGGCAGAAATGCCCCCCCCCCCACCCTCCCCCCCCGGGACCATCTTCGCATACGCGAAGAACCCTTCGCGAAAGCGGATTGCGCTAAGTTAAAGCACTCGGATGCTACAAAGCAGGAGCCCTGTGCGGCACGGCACGTCCAGTGACCCCGCTGAGCAAGTCAGTGGCAGGATTTGTGTTTTGAGACATAAGAACAGCCGTTGTGATGCTTTTGTGAAAACCTCACAGGATTGTGGGTAACTTAAATGCGCAAAGGAAAGCGCCGGCAAAAGTATTCCAAGGCCCGCTCTTAATTAGAGGAACGATAAGTGATTTGTGAGGATTCTGGTAACAGCGCAACGGAAATCTTGGTGTCCAAAGCGCCCGATACCGTAGCGGTTGCTTTAGAAACGCCGTAAAGCATGTTTTTTCTTTTATCTGGCCCGCCGCGGTGGCTCAGTGGTTAATGAGCTCGGCTACTGATCCGGCGTTCCAGGGCTCGAACCCGACCGCGACGGCTGCGTTTTTATGGAGGCAAAACGCTAAGGCGCGCGTGTGCTGTGCGATGCCAGTGCACGTTAAAGATCCCCAGGTGGTCGAAATTGTTCCGCAGCCCTCCACTACAGCACCTCTTTCCTCCTTTCTTTTTTCACTCCCTCTATCCCATTCCTTACGGCGCGGTTCAGGTGTCCGCCGATATATGATACAGATACTCCGCCATTTCATTTCCCAAAAAACCAATTATTATTATTATTCGTTTATCTGTGTACGCAAGTATACCCATTGTTCATACAAGTCGATGCTGGAAGCATGGAGCGCGATATATGTGACGCCGGCGACACTGAGAATGCGAAAGTAAATGCGGCGCCAGCCGCAATAAAGTAATTCTAGACTAAACAATATTTCTCGCCGTGAACGCGTACGAGGCTTTGCATATAAATTTTCATTGCACCATTAACGTTTTCTGAAATGAGAAGAATGCTGATATCGTAATGCAAAAACTAAAAAAAAAACGACCAATTTTATAGCAGCTATATAGATTATAAACAGCGACATGCATGTATACTCACGATCTTGGATAAGTTTCATCGTAGAATTTCAGTTAGCACGGTTTGCTTTAACACGTTGCCGAACACGTTAACCTGCTGTGTTAAAAGGGCTCAGGCGCGTTTGCCTTAATGTGTCAATCTAAGGCAATATTATTGTAGTTGCCGCATAATCTTTTAACACATTTCAGTAGCTTGTCGGCAGTCCTAATAACATGGTGCATGTGCATCATAAATGTGCGATGTAAATGGTTCGATGTGGGGTCGACGAAAAGGCACCGCATTCTTTCTGTTTCGGGCTTACGCGTTGGGAACATTATAAAAAAACAAATAAAGAAGCAACCAGTTATAATTACCTTTACTACATCTGAAATTTGATTTCAGTGGTCAATTACAGATCCAGAAAAGTAACTGAACAATTATAGAAAGAAGCAATCGATTGCTGTTATTTCTCTTTTGCCATTTATTAGTACTACACAAATATACACCGACTAGAAATAGCTGATGTGATTTGCTTCATCTGTTTGCAGCCAATATGTCGTTCTCTACAGCAGCTGTTTTTATCGTCAGTATTCTTTACACTTTTTCTTGTGAACGCATCAGCAGCGACAGGGAAGGCTTTCTCGTTGTGTACGCGATGGAGGGAAGAGCGGTTTGTTGACGTACGAAGGCATTTGCTCATACGCTTTCGCAAAACGCCATGCTTTGTTATCACTCTGAAGGGACAACGCCATGTTCCATAAAAATGACTCATTCTCTTGTGCCGTCAGGGCGAAATGCGAACCGCGGTCATTCGCCTCGCGTGCGGCTTCGCCGCAGCCCGACCTTTGTTGCACTGTTTGACCATGCAGTTCAGGTTCTCGAAAGCTGTAGCGCCGGTTAAAAGATGTTATTTTTATTATTTTTTTCGAATAACAGACTGCTAGAGTTCGGCTACTGGAAAATAAAATGGATTACCGAGAACGTTAGTCCTATAGAAAATGTAATTATCAACTCTTCGAATCCGAGAACTCGGCTACTGAGCCGGAGTTAATTCCCGTGGTCGAATCCGGCCGCGGCGGCCGCGTTTCGATGGAGGCTTCTGTCATGCGTGACGCAGCATCCCACATTTATTTCCATAATCTGTATTTGTACGTAGTGTATATTACCCCCTACCCCTATTTGTATTTTGTACATACTGTATATTACCCCCTACCGCGGCATACACCGTTAAAAAATTTGCACTTAAAGGCGTGGCACCCTTTGCACACCCTTGGTAATAAGGGTACACCCTCGGTGTAAGGGTATACGGGTGTCTGACTCATTGAAGAACTTTACAGTGGTTCAATCAAGCGTGCCTTCAAAATGTTGTGAGCTACTCGAGGTTTCCATTAAATGACTTCGGCAGCTTTGATGCGTGCAGCTATAACTACGAGTTGCGCCCCCATAATGTGATTATTAACAGAAATATTTTAGCTGAAGAGCTAAGCATCACTAATCACTTAATGATCACATTTTAGGGTGTTCATAAACACCATTATGGTGGCTATGAACACCCTTAAGGTGTTGGTGAATACCCTCACAGGGGTTTAGCCCTGGGTCAAGAGCTTTGCACCGATCATCATCATCATCATCATCTTCATCATCATGTAAAACTTGTTAGAGCGATACAGCGCTTTAATTGGTATGGTAGCATTCGGTCATTCTTTTTCTTTCTCACGTCACGGATGATGTCAATGCGCTATATTTAAATGTTCAAAGCTTTGAGCCACGCGGTTGGTAGCCAAGGAAACTAGAAGCGCTTGTCTCAAATTCCCGGTAATGATCAGCCAAGCCAAGCCGCTCCCGCGTGGCCACTTCTCTTTTTTCACTTTTGAACACAATGCACATCTTACCTGCACTTGTTGAACAAATGTGCCAGAGCGGCACAGATGCCGCTGTGCATTCATTAAACTCGGGCTCGCCCGCTAGAGTTCGCATAAATGTGCCGAAAGCCTGATCCGTAGCTGGAAAGGTCATGAAATACATTTCTAAAGCAATGTGAAAGCCATGCATAGCCCTACAGAATCGGAAACAAGTTTCTTGGAGCCAGTCGCCTATTCATTCAAAATTCAACTATATGGCGACGGGGGCGCCGCGGCGAACGCGAAGTTGATGACCCGCAAACACCATCCGAGTGAATCCGTTCACGCCCATAGGGTCATATCTTCAACAACAACAATAACACAACAACGACAACAACAACAACATCGACGACGACGAGGACAACAACGGCATAAAGGACACAAACGAATGAAAGAAGGCGGGTATGCAGCGGAGAATGCGCATCCCACACAGGATGCGCGACCCTATGCTATGCATACACCTCACGGGAATTGGGTTTGCTTCATGTGGTGCAATGCGGGAACTGTCCTGCATTGAGAAAAAAAAAATGATTTTTTTCTTTGCAGCCCTCGACTCTGCTTTGAGAGAATAATGTGACTTTGGGGAGGCCTGCTGGAATCCTCGCTTTCGTCTAGCCGACGTATAAAGGTACAGTACACTGCCGTGTGAAGTGCTTCACTCAAAACAACTGGACGAATGACTCCACAGTGTGTTGGCTGTGGGCTGCACTATGAGCCTTTCCAGAACAGCGCTCCCCTAAAGACAACTATATAAATCAAAGAAGCTTTGCTCAAACCATTTTTTTGTCGTGTTCCACTTGAGAAGTGGTGTCGAAAACACCGAACCGCGCAGCAGATAAGTTGCAGTTAAAAGAATTGTGCGTGCGAGTGAGTGTACGCGCGCGTGACCAATTTGCAGTTCACGAATAACAAGCCTCGCTCGAAACAAGAGAGGTGTGGTCGTGGCACGACCTGGAAGGTGCGCCTCAATTGATACAATATGGCGGCGCTACAAAGGACTGCTCCCAGGGTTGTCTGTGTACTCGCAGATGGTGCTAAAAATCCCGGCGATGACAAGAAAAATAGGCTGACGTCATCAAGCGGCCGTATGACGCACTCAGCAAGCTGATACATGACTGACTGACTGATGTTGCTGAGAGGAAGAAGAAAAAGGAAAGTGCACGGGCCTGCCTACTGGCTCAAGCCGAGCCACGCTCGCTGCCGTGTGCTGAAAGTAGGAGAGTTAAAGGATAGGAGATCAAAGAGTGAAAGAAAAGACGCGCGCTAATATGCCCCGGGCCGATCCCGGAGGCAGTGCAATACCGGGCCGACCCGTGCCAGAGTGCTTCAAGCCAAGCACGCAACCATTATCCAAAAATAAGTTTAATATCTTAGGTCCAAGGACCCACTGCGCATATTAAATCAGGTATCAGGTTGCAAGCAATTAAGTCGGCTTTTTTAGCACACTCGCTGTCTTCATGAAGCAATTTAACCGCTCTCAGTTTGTACGTAAGTAGCAGGTGGGAGACATGCAATGAATTCAAGACCGATGTGAGACAATTCTTTTCGTCACAATTTCTTCTATTCAAGGCATCCGTGTCTGTCTGACTGACTGATTCCAGCAAGAGCCAGGGCATGGGGCCATTAAAGTGCACAAAGAATCAGAAAGAGATGAAATTCCAATGAGCTCATCTTAATACCCACTCATTCACTGTGACCATGACATATCACCACACTCGCATGCCGTGTTACAGCCCGCAATTACAGAGACAGTCACGCGCTCAAACCTCTCCGCGCTTGAAATGTGCCCGTTAGTCATGTGTGCTCCGCAGACCTGCTTACATAGTCCTTTCTAGCCCAGCCAAATCACCTCTTTCGATACACACGCCGGGTGCCTGATAAGTACTGCGCTGTCATGGTCTCGCGAGGGCTCCGCTCCAGCGTGGAAACATCCTCCTGCCATGCTCTCGTATACTGCGGAAGCGCAACATCACGTGGTCTAACCGTCTCATCAAGTTTTTGTGAAGCTTGACCTTGAGGGTGACCTTGGCCAAACCATACATAAATAAATATTCCCGCGACTGGGATTCGAAACTGCGACGGCGCGAACAGATCAGCTTTGCTGGCCACTGCACGAAAGCAATATATATATATATATATATATATATATATATATATATATATATATATATATATATATATATGTGTGTGTGTGTGTGTGTGTGTGTGTGTGTGTGTGTGTGTGTATGTGTGTGTGTGTGTGTGTGTGTGTGTGTGTGTGTGTGTGTGTGTGTGTGTGTGTGTGTGTGTGTGTGTGTGTGTGTGTGTGTGTGTGTGTGTGTGTGTGTGCTATCGCCTCAGCCGATCGCGCCTTGCGTTGAACCGCAACACACTCTCGCGCTGTGCATTGCATATCGTCGTCTTCCTGAACTAATAATGATATCGAACTAATTTTGGTTTTGTGGGGGTCTAACGTCCCAAAGCGACTCAGGCTATTAGAGGCGCCGTAGTGAAGGGCTCCGGATAAATTCGACCACCTGGGGTTCTTTAACGTGCACTGACATCGCACAGTACGTGGGCCTGTAGAATTTCGCCTCCATCGAAATTCGACTGCCGCGGCCGGGATCGAACCCGCGTCTTTCAGGCCACTAGCCGAGCGCCATAACCACTGAGCCACAACGGCGGCTATCCATCGAACTAATATCGTCGCCAGACGTGCGCCGACGACCCAGCAAAGCAAAACCTTGAGCCAACAAGGCTAAGCACATGGTTTCGCGCGTATACTCGGCTCAAGTATACGTTAAAACCCTACCACTTTCTCGCATTGCATGCTTGCACCAAAAAAGTCACGCAATGGCACTTACAGTGGCTTCCCTATCTCGTACAAACACCAATGTCGTAGCATTGCCGATATATATTTTTACAACAAAACTCTCACAACAACGTGTGAATATGGCGGCGAACTACTCGACCAACGGGGCAAAGGACGCCGCAGCGTGGCGTCAAAGATAGTCAATATAACCAGCAGTTCTTGAGAATGTATAACACGGACGCAAAAAAAAAATCTCATTATCTCCACTGCGTTGCGCAAATGCTACATTCTGCAGGCCTATACAGCTTCGATCACAAGCACGTCATGCGTCAGTATATCGTTCCACCTCTCGGTGACCTAGAGGAAAGCTTCAAATTTGCGCATATTTTCGCAATGGATCTGAATTTAAAAAAAAAAATGAGTTGACTATGTATACACCGGTCCGTAGAGCGTAACTTTATCCGTGCGCATGTGGCCTGGTGCAGCTGCAGAGAAACGGAAGTATACGTGTAGTATGTTTCCCACCACCGCGCAAGAACGCCCTGCAAGCACGAAAGCGGGTGGCTACGTCTCGTCTTGCACAGACACGCCCCTTTCGCTCAGAAAGGAGATCCCACACGTGCTCGGTGAGTAATCGTAGCTCGCCCGGCAGTCGCGCTTGCTTATATGCCGGCATGTCTCAGCGCGATTCGTGAGTAACGACTACTGCGTCTTTGGGAGCTGTGCATACGCGCCACTCGAGCTGCACCCAGTGTGTGACGCAGGCACGATGACGTATGCGTAATTAGTAGAATACCGTGTTCTTGAAAAGCGTTTGCAACACCGCCAAAAACAAATGGGGTACGAGGTCACAGCCGGCTGTATCCCCAACATGGGAAGCCACATGGCGTCTTTAAGCTATACTATAATAGGCGAGCACTTTTCAAGCAGGTTGAGGCATATAGAGACAGCATGAAAGGACACCCGCAGGTTGCATCAGATCCTCGATTTTTTTTTCGCTCGAAATCACTTCTCTCACCATGCGTACGCACGCACGCTCGCGTGCTTGCACACACACGTGCTTGAAAAAAGCGCGCTTACACGAAAAGCATGAGGACAAATGAGGAATACAGACGAATGCACAGTCCGCATTGTTTGATCCGTTTTAGGCGCCGAGAAACCACCCAACAGAGGGAAAAAAAATGCTCATTTACTATAAGGTATAATGTATAGGCCATTTTGTTCATGCTAAAACTCTACTTTGGGCTATAAAGACGAGGACAGCTGATGCGACTTATACATTGCGTACACACGCGCACAGGGGAGCGCGGACGATTTTGAAGCTTGGGCACACCTTGTTATCATTTCTTTCAGCTGACCTTTGAGCAGGTACAGACGGGGACGAAAGTCCGTCAACCACGTGTTCCTGAAACGAAGCCGATAGTTCTGCTATTAGCGAACGGCTGGAGACCATGGCTTGCGAAGGTAAAATTCAAAGTTTTGAAGTCAAAGTTTTGTTCTTTCATCTGTGGTCTTCATCGACTATAGTTATAGAGCTATGGGATTCGTTTGAGGAACACGTGGTCCACATACTTTTGTCCCCAACTGTACAATCACCTCTAATGGGTCTGTCGTCGTTAAAATATAGAGCAAACAATCCTGTTCTGTGAGATTGGAGCCTTCAGGCATTTGTGCAGCGCGGACCAGACTCACGCTGCTTCGCAGAATAAAGACACGTTGTGCCGACGAAGACTGCTATACTTCCTTACATGAACGCCTCCGTTCTCGCTTCTTCTTCTTTTGTCTGGGAAACCACTGGTTGACGGCAGGGGTCCCCGCCCAGAGGCGACGGCTGTGGTTCGGGCGACGCGAGCGATGAAGCTGTATACGTGCACGACGCTTTCTTGAGCGACGCCGTTAATTTGGACGCCGACAGCGCGCTGTCCTTGAGCAGAGCGACTGCGGCCGCCCGACCGACCGCCGCGACGAAACGATAGCACCTGTCCCTGGTGAAGTACACGAGATCCGTATCGGCCGCCGTCTCCGCGAAGCGATCACAAGGGGGGTGTATACCTGCGGCACGTGATCCCTTGCCACCCGCTGCGGCTGTATACTGATCGCTATGCAGGCGCACACAGTCCAGTTTGAGACCTTGTGAGTTCTGCTAAAGCACGTACGGAGACGGTAGAGGTGGCTGTTTTCAGTTAAATGGAAAACAGAGAAATTATTTAGTTGCTGCACCGTCGAAACGCACTTGACGGCTTGGATTTTTTACCTAGTCGGACCTGTGCTCGTTCGAAGGGACAAGCAGCTAGTGGCGGTTGGGAGACACGTATTAGTATATGGATGAGTGTATAGGCAGCTATGTTAGGCGCTTCATGAATTGCGGACTACGGTGTGCGTGTAAAAAACAAACAAACATGTTCATCAACGGTCACCAACAATAATAAAAAAGAATGTCCGACCAGTCGAGCTGGAATTCAAACCTATGACTTGTCGAGACATCGCAAGGTTGTGGTCTGAAGACAGGTTGAGTACCTTTCACTTTATTTTTTTTCCAGCACGAGACATTTTTTACAGCGAAAATACGTTCCACGTAGGTTCCTGAATTCATATTGGCATATACTGCCTGATTATTGTTAACTGTCTTATTGTCTAAAGTCCCCATATCCCCCCGGTCGAAGGCCTGAGAAGCCTTTTAGGACTGTGCAAGGTTATGGATAGCCCTATAGTTTTTCTTTGTAGTCATCTGACTGAGCTCTGTTGGGCTGCAATCTACGCAAATCTCCGAACAGAAATCTACTGCACCTCGTGTATTTCGTCTCTTAAACAATGTATACCAGCTATTTTCCCCGTTACACGTCTTCTCATGCTTTTATACAGCAATGATTTGATCCCTTTTTAGTTATTTCTGCTTACTGAAAAGTCGTGACTGTCACTACACCATAACGCTATAGCATCCCAAAGTGTCTCAGATCGCTGCAGGGTGTCATTTACAACACACTATGGCGTCTACGACTGCATGCATGCGAGCGATTTTCCGGCCTTGTCTCTAGTTGCCACCTAGTCTCGAAAACAAAGCGCTTCCTCGGATTTCTGCCTTAATCTTACCTTTAACCTCTCGAGTTCCAAAAGCCGCGTCTATCTAGCATTTTCTTTCACCACAGAACATTATCTGAATTTCGCGCTTTCAGCTTTGAGGTGTTACCCAATACGATCTTTTTCTTTCCCACTACTTGGGTACGTGAGCCACCAACTTCCCTGCGTTCCGCTCATTGCCGATAATACGCCGGTAAATGTAAGTATGCAGCTTTCGCCACCATATCACTTCACTTGACTCCCCTTTTTGCACGTATTACGCTTGTAATGTGCGAATTATGTCAGCCCTTTTTGCGTCATTAACTGTAGCGCACAAGTATTGCAACATCAACTAATTGTGCTCATCATTTAAACCGCAACACCTAACTTTCAAGCACTAATTTTTAGCCCTATACAGCCGCCACATTCTTGTTTTCAAGACTGTCTACTACACAAGCAGTTTTTAGGCACAAACAGTCCTGACAGTGAACTATCTCCCTCTTATTGAAAAAAAAAAATTACGCCCGAACGGGGGCTCGAACCCCGGACCGTTAGGTTAAAAGCCTAACGCTCTACCGACTGAGCTATCCGGGCGCTGAGGAATAAGCTGCGCCATCTTGTGTTTTTCGACTGGAGCCTCTAGTTGCGTGCCTCCGGTACGCTAGGCCTGATGCAGCGCGTGTGTGAACTGCTTGCTGTTTCGCACGGCTTCATACACCCCCCCCCCCCTCCCTCCCTCCCTCCCTCCCTCCCTCCCTCCCTCCCTCCCTCCCTCCCTCCCTCCCTTCCTTCCTTCCTTCCTTCCTTCCTTCCTTCCTTCCTTCCTTCCTTCCTTCCTTCCTTTTTCTTTTTTTTTTTTCAGTGTGACAGCACTACTCAATGCGGTCCCAACCAAGTCTCCTGCATGAAGCCTCGGAGTAACTCGGGTAAACTCGGGTTATTTGGGAGGAGCGTCGCGCCAGCTGTAGCCAATGGGAGCGTGAACTTGGCCAAACCTAGCATAGCAATAGCCGATGCAGAAATGAAATCAATATTGCCGTTATTTGGTTTCAAACCAGCGGCGGCGCGAACAGATCAGCTTCGCTGGCCACTGCGCGAGTGCACTATGCTATCGCAGCAGCCGATCAGGCGTCGTGTTTTGTAGCAATAGCTACATTACGGTAATATAATTAATAATTGGTTTTTGGGGAAAGGAAATGGCGCAGTATCTGTCTCATATATCGTTGGACACCTGAACCGCGCCGTAAGGGAAGGGATAACGAAGGGAGTGAAAGAAGAAAGGAAGAAGAATAGGTGCCGTAGTGGAGGGCTCCGGAATAATTTCGACCACCTGGGGATCTTTAACGTGCACTGACATCGCACAGCACACGGGCGCCTTAGCGTTTTTCCTCCATAAAAACGCAGCCGCCGCGGTCGGGTTCGAACCCGGGAACTCCGGATCAGTAGCCGAGCGCCCTAACCACTGAGCCACCGCGGCGGGGTACATTACGGTAGCTTTTCGAGCTTTCAGCGTGGCGGCGCCGACACCCTGTCTCTGCGCCGCCACGCTGTCACGTGGTTGGTCACGTGGTGTGGAGCTGCCGACGGCGCGGCGCCGTGGCTGAACACGTGGTTCGTCACCTCGTTCGTCACGTGACCAGCCACATGGTGCGGAGCAGCTGCTGCTGCCGGGGGCGCGGCGCGCCGGCGAAACCGAGCTGCTACAGCTGTGCGCATGCGCCGTGTCAAGTGGGACGAAGATGAAGAAGGAAAGTTCAGCGAAACGGAGCGGCGAAAAACTGACTTTGCAATTTAACTAGCCGCTCCGTTTCGCTGAACTTTCCTTCTTCATCTTCGTCCCACTTGACACGGTGCATGCGCACAGCTGTAGCAGCTCGGTTTCGCCGGCGCGCCGCGCCCCCGGCAGCAGCAGCTGCTCCGCACCATGTGGCTGGTCACGTGACGAACGAGGTGACGAACCACGTGTTCAGCCACGGCGCCGCGCCGTCGGCAGCTCCACACCACGTGACAAACTGACTTTGCAATTTAACTGAGCGCCCCGCCGCGGTGGCTCAGTGGTTAGGGCGCTCGACTACTGATCCGGAGTTCCCGGGTTCGAACCCGACTGCGGCGGCTGCGTTTTTATGGAGGAAAAACGCTAAGGTGCCCGTGTGCTGTGCGATGTCAGTGCACGTTAAAGATCCCCAGGTGGTCGAAATTATTCCGGAGCCCTCCACTACGGTACCTATTCTTCCTTTCTTCTTTCACTCCCTCCTTTATCCCTTCCCTTACGGCGCGGTTCAGGTGTCCAACGATATATGAGACAGATACCGCGCCATTTCCTTTCCCCCAAAACCAATTATTATTATTATTATTATTAATTTAACTGAGCAAGTTCCACTCGGACAGCTGTAGGTATCGCGTCACTCCAGGTTTAATCAGAGCTAAACCACAGCCAATTTTTTGTTGTTGACCACTCTTGGAGTAGTACATGACCACAGCGGGGGATTGGCCAGGGTGCCTTGCACATTCAAACAGTTGTGAAACATTGACTCATTTAAGGTAGAAGAGGTTGAATTTTGTGTTGAAGAAAATAATTTTGAAAATTTAACAAAGTAGTCTCCCCGACGCAATGATGAAATTATGCAGATAATGTCAAACTGCAACACACTCTCCCGCTGTGCATTGCACATCGCCGTCTTCATCAACTTCCATCTGCGGCGCGAACAGATCAGATCAGCTTAACCTCGATCGGAGCTTAACCTGAGTATAATATCGTCGCCAGGCGTACCGGCGACCCAGCAAAGCAAAACCATGAGCCAACTTGGCTGAACACATGCTTTCTCGCTTCTACTCTGTTTAACACAGGTAAAACCCTACCACTTTTTTTTTTTTTTAGAGCGAAAGCTCTACTCCTGCCGTACAAAGCGGAAGGTCATGTGGCTGTGAAATTTGACCTTCAAACCAGTAGAAGCGGATGCTTGGCTCCGACGTCATGCCACGTGACTCGTCACAGCTGCGCGCGATGAGGTGACGGCGTTTGCTCGCCTCGAAACTATACAATCACGTGACTTGTTGCGCCTCGCTAGAGTAGTAGAAAACGTTTATTCCAAAAAGGTAGGATAGACAGGCGAAAATACAGATTTTGGGTGGAGTCCTTATTTGAGGACCCTAATGTCCACCGCAGTTGCTCTTGCTTGGGATATCAGCTTTCGCTGCGTCGCCAAGTCAGAGCTGAGCAGGGCAGACTCCCACTGTTCCTCGGAGTGATGTTTGTCTAGTTCGGGGGGCTTGGGACCGGAGCAGCCCCATGTTACATGATATGTTGTTGGAATTCCGCCACACCAGGGGCAGATGCTGTCATATCTGTCGGGGAAGATTATGTGGTACTTGTGTAGGTTAGGAAAGGTGTTCGTCTGCAGTTGTCGCCATTCCCTCGCCTCTGCCGCCGTTAGCTTACGGTGTGGTGGGGGATAGACTTGTCTTTGTGTTCGGAGGAGGAGGAGGCGCTCGCCGTACGTAGAGGGGAGAGGGGTGAGGTCGGGGAGGTTAGTCGCTCGGTTAGTATATCCTCGAGCTAGACTGTCCGCGGCCTCGTTTCCCTCGAGCCCCTCGTGCCCAGGAGTCCAAGTGATTTGGTGCTTGCATGTGGAATTTTGAACTTGTGGGGTAGTCAGAATGGGAGCGACGGAGCGTGGAAGTCTGCCAGAGAGGAAGAGGCGACACGCGGACTGGTAGTCGGTAATAATTTCTAACTCATTTCCCGTAGCATCGCCGTGCTGGATTGCGAGGGCAATTGCAGCAGTTTCTGCTACTGTGGGAGAGCAGTTTCGTAGGGAGGCGCTGGTGATTTCCTTGAAATTGGTGTCCAAGACGACCGCCACAGCGTTTGTTGAATCGGGGTACATGGCTGCGTCGACGTATACAGCATTTTGTGCCTGTCGATGTGTGCGGCGCAGGTAGTCCACTCGCGCCTTTCGTCGTCCCTTTTGTGAGTTCGCCACTATGATCGGCTTCAGGAAAGGTCTTTCTACGCAAGACGCTTTCCTCCTTCTCAAGGAAGAAGTACTCAGTAACATCCCGAGAGGCGGCGAGCACCTAATTATGGCACTTGATCTGAAAGGCGCTTTTGACAACGTTTCTCACGACGCCATCTTGAAAGAGCTCAACGCCCTCGATTGCGGACCCAAGACCTTCAACTACATCAAAAACTTTCTCAGCAACCGCACGGCCACGATTGGCATGGGAGATGTCCGCTCCGGCACAGAGCAGACACCCAACAAAGGCACTCCCCAAGGCTCTATCATCTCTCCTCTCCTCTTCAATATAGCTATGATCGGCATGGCAAAGGCACTCGAGGCTATTGAAGGCATCGGCTATACTATCTACGCTGATGATATTACCACCTGGGGTTCCCTTGCCGACAAAGAAAACACCCTACAAGAGGCAGTCAATTGCGTAGAAAGACAAGCAGCAAATTGCGGCCTCCGCTGCGCACCCGACAAATCCGAAATTATCCGCATTCAGGGCTATGCCTACACATCTCCCGGCGACATCGAGGTTTACCTCGAAGGCACGAGAATAAAGGAAGTCCCTCTTATCCGCATCCTGGGCCTTTGGCTTCAGAGGGACAGGAAAGCCAACCACACGTTACAGCGTCTCCGGACAACTGCCCTCCAGATCTCCCGCATGATTCGGCGCATCACCCGCAACCGAAAAGGCATGAGAGAGGAGGATACAATTCGACTGATACAGGCTCTAGTTATGAGCCGCCTGTCATAAGGTCTCCCATTCCTACCACTTCTGGGGAATGAGCGAGACAAAGCAAATGCCATCATCCGTACCGCCTGCAAACATGCGTTAGGCCTCCCGATGTACACGGCCAACTGCCACCTCGAGGACCTGGGACTGACCAACACAATAGAAGAAATTCGAGAAGCCGTCCTAGCATCCCAAAAGGAACGCCTCCTCACCACCAAAGCTGGACGCGCAATCTTGGAAAGAGTGGGTTCCCCGGCTGACATACGCGCCGTCCAGGACAACCGAGACCTACCCTCAACTCTGCGAACTCGCGTGCATGTATAGCTCCACTCCCGAAGAACATGCGCCTCGCTAGAGCTGCGTATGCGGACCCGACGGCAACTCGCAACTGCCGTAAATCGCGTGACGCGCCGTTCGCTATATAATAGCGTGCGGAGTGTGCTTACGTTCACACAAAGCCATGGATGAGCAACGTGCCGCAACTAATGCTTCGACGATGCATCATCGCCGTCAAGCGGAATCCGATGGTCCTTACGAAATGGAAAGGTGTAAGATTGGATAACATGCTTAACAGAGCTTTCGCTCGTCTTACTAGGTGCAGCCGGGTTGAACCACAGCTAATGTTTTTTCGCGCATATTTCTGCAGCTATAATGACAAGAACGATTATTCTAATTAGTTATCGCAGCTTTTAGTGAACCCTATCTTTGTGGTGAATGATGTGACAGCACTGAATACTTACCATATTATTAGTTTACTTTATTGGACAAGTATCGTGCATGTGTGACGTTAGACAAAATGCCTGGTCTTAAATAAGCAGCGGTCAGTGCAAAGACAGGGTGTCCGCATGCAGCGTTCGAACAGAGCAAAGGAAATACATGTAAAGCAGTAGAGGCGATCTTATTCAACGTCGCTGTCGTCATCGGGGTCATCAGTTTCATTACCAGAAGCATCATGCATCAGTCAAATTGAGTCCACTTCAAGGCAACGGTTTCTCTTGTAATAAGTCCTAATTCCTGTCTCATGCGAGCTACATCCAAGTTATTCGAGCAAATGTCTTCAGCACGTCATTACACCTTGCTCTCGAGCGCCATCTATCGCGTCAATTTTCTGACAATAGGTCGTTTCTGACTCTTTTTATTAACATCATTATGACGTCTACTGGTCTGTATTTATAAGCAACAATGTTTCTTCACTGGCTTTAATACTGCAAATTAAATGGATACTTCATTATATTTTTGGCGGCCTGGTTTTCACTGCGGTTTGAAAACTGGCGTTTCTAAGCCGACTGAAACCGATCCGTTCTTTTTTTTTTCTCTAAACCATGGGAAAGCACTTTCTTGCTCTTTTTTTTTATTTCAGCAATGCATCTGACGGCGGCGCCCGAAGCTACTGCTCCTTGGAAGCTGTGACGTCATGTGTTCCCCTGCCCCCGCGTCCAGCCAGCCCGACCGCTTCGGGATGCAATTAGTCGCTTAAACCCGGATTATTTGAGCTCGATTTCGCACAGCTGTACGACCAACGAAGGTCGTGCCAAGGCAGTAATGGTGGGGCGGGAACGGACACATCATGTCATTCCTTTCTGAAAGATGTCAAGCTCCGGAGAATATGATTCCGTGTGGCACAGCTTTCGCGACTATATATCTATCGCGACATCTGTTGTATACTGTTGCTAATCCTCAGCGTGTTACTGGAGCGACAGCGCCTCAAACCTAACGCTGTGCAATCCACATCCCTTATAAAGCGCAAGAGAGAAAGATGACAGCTGCGCTTTCGCCTAAACTGCTTAAAAATTACAGGTCCATATGTGTAAAGAAAGCTGAGTACGTCGCACAAAATGTACACTAAGTAGCGCACGTGTATAATCAGAACACGAATGATTTGTTACATGTGCATTTCCTTGCCAAGAGAGATTTCGGGACTCTTTTCATTGGTTGCAGTTTTTTAACTGCTTCAAATCTCTTCAGATGGAAAATCATATCGTTTTCGATGCTTGCACGGAACCAAACTGGAAACACACTCATGTTCCCTATTTCAAATTTGCATTATTCACTGAACGCACTGCCGGCGTGCAGGCAGTATACACGTATACACTCGAAACGGCAGAAAAGCAAATATAAGGTTGACTAGTGCTTTTATGTCGGCATGTGAAAATTACAAGGGAAACTTTAGCGGAGAACAACCTCTTTCATTCAGGCCCTAGATGGCCACGAACGAACACCGGCGGTGTTACGGATAACAAAGTTTGCAGTTTACTAACCAGGCCCATTCTAGGAGAATCGCGGGCCATATTTTGGTCTCGGGAGTAACCCACGCAAGTCCGACAGCAATCGCGCACAAAAACTGGGGCACATTTTTTCGCTCTGCTGATGCACTTGAGCTCACTGCTTTTATAAAGATTTTGAGCACTCACTCCGCTGTTAGCGCGGTGCTTACGTGATGAGCACCCTTTCAAACATTTAGCAATATCGTTCGAGCGTCGGCCTTTCATTTAATCAGCGCCCTATGACGGAGTGAATCGGAAAACTAGACGACAGTTGCCAAATGCACACTGAACACAGGCTAGGGCAACCGTCGTCTGCTAGGCTACCCCTATTAGCTGTTTACAGCCCCAGTTTTTTTTTTTTTTTCACTTATCTCATTCCATGGTATACACGCGCCACAGATGTTAAGGGCAAGGCACGTGGAACAAACTGATAGCCGCATGCTCAACAATTCACAGTCTAATCTCGCAATCCAAGTATCGCTGCTTTGAGAACAGCCTAACAGACAACGGTCGCCCCGTGCGCATGCGGCAACCCTCACTGAATTTGTCGGTTCTCCGAGGGAACTGAAAAAGGGAAAGACGGACGCTGGCGCGATATTGTTAAAGAAACTGAAAGGGTCCACAAATTCTATCCCCCCCCCCCCCCCCCAACTTCCTGTTTTCTGTATTGTGGTTTAAGCAGACGCAAAACATCCAGTCGTGGAACGATGAGAGGAGGCGGTTCCTTAATTATACTATGGCAAAGAAAGTGTTTAATAATACCTAACCAGGAAAGCTTGTCACGCACATACAAACTTGGATTATATTTCGCATACTTACCACTTAGAGGGATGTGCACACCTGCAGGCTAAATGTTGGGCGCTCCCGTCGCTTGATGAGGTGGCGAAGCCGTAGCCGTATACGAGCTGTAGCCCTAGTCGTTTCGATACCTGAACGGTAATAGCCACTCCCTACACTGTAACGGTTGATTTCCTTGGTGTTTCCAAGCCGCCAGCTCCGAACTTCCAGGCGCAGCTGCTGAACCGATGCCACCATAGCGCGACGGAAGCAGTGTCACCGCGAAACGTCCGACGCCATGCACGCCCCTCGCCTGCGCGTGCGAAGAAAACCTGGACAGTTACGCCACGTGCACAAAAATGCAAAGAAATAAACATTGCAACTTTAGATAAACGCAACTTCTGAATGCAATTTCAGCTATTTCACGTGAAGTCCCAATTTTGCTTTTGTATCAGTTGAGCAGAACTGCATGCTGGTGATGTTATGAACTATCTTTTGTGTATACTGCCAGGCTAGGCGAGCGCTGTTAAACGTGACAGTGCATTAAGCATCACCGATCTTTGACGGATGCAGTCCCGGTTAAAGCTGCTAGCATAAAAAAGGTATTAATCGAGGTCGCATAGGACACGATAGCCACGGCAAGTTAACCAGACTTCGGGTTGCCGTGCAGTTATACGCACAACTATACAGTTAACAATAGCCGCAGTTTCCTTAACCGTGGTTAAGGCTTCTCCTGTAAACAGAGTATTATTCGACTGTATTTTGAGGTTGATGAGGGGTGTGTCCCAAGCAACCGAATCTCTAAACTGCCGTATTAACACACCGGCGCTTAGCTGCCGCCCATTCTTGAAATCCCTGCGTTTGCGCACCCTTCCGTCTATTCCGGCGACCGGACCTTAAATCTTACCGATACAGGCGCACTGCTAGACTCTTAAACTCAGTTCCACATAGATTTTTGGTTCCATCTAAGTTTCATGTAAAACCTCTGTACCCTATATTTCATCTGGAACGAAACTCGTTCCAGCTTTTTTTTTTTTATGTGGAAAACAAACCCCTGTACGCGATTTCTTGCTTTCTAAGTGGAACTCACGTGGAACGCGTCGACATTAGCGGAACAGGCAGCTCGTCGTTTTTTTCTCAATACGTTTATGTGGCACCCGGTTCCAGTTACTTCATGGTGCTTTGCCGCAGCGGTGGCTTAGTGGTTATGGCGCTCGGCTGTTGACCCGAAAGACGCGGGGTCGATCCCTGCCGCGGCGGTCGAATTTCGATGGAGGCCAAATTCTATATGCCCGTTTACTACGCGATGTCAGTGCACGTTAAAGAACCCCAGGTGGTCGAAATTTCCGGAGCCCTTCACTACGGCGTCCCTCATAGCATGAGTCGCTTTGGGACGTTAAACCTCCATAAACCAAACTTCATGATGCGTTCCATGCACGTACAACTAGGTCACACTGCTCGCGAGAGGAAAAAGAGGCGAGCACAGTTAAGGGAAACTTTTTTTTTTCTCCGTTGGGCACGTGACCCGAAAGCGCGTGATATATGGGAGCCAATGGACGTCTCGAGGTTGGTTGGATTTCAAACCCTTCCTCAACGGAGCGAGTGCAGGAAAGCCCATTTACACGTTGTTTCTCACACGTACGCACCGCGTAGTTAACGTTTTCTGCCTGACGATATATTGGTGTTGCAGGAAGGCGACGGCTGTGTTCGACGAAACAGTGCTCTGCACGTATTCGCAAGAGGTGTTGTTACGGTTTTCCGCGGGAAACTTCTGAGAAAGTACGAGCGGAACGACGGCGACATTAGGCCTAATCGCTGTGCCGAAGTAAGCACAAAAGACGACTGGGTTGAAACAAGCGCTCTGGCTTCTCCTAAGGGGTGACGTGACTACAGTGTGCGTACACGTGCTTTGAGTGTCTTCCCTATTCTAGCGACCACCAGCGCTGCGCATTACGAGCCTTCCATGAAATAGAGGAGCGCAGGAATGGGTACTCTGCTTTGCCGCGGTAAGCGTTTCATTCTGCTTACGGCGCATCTTTCTCTCTCTTCAACGAATGAGTGATCGCCTCCCACTGTGGGTATGTGCCACTCCAGCAGACGACAACAACAAATGCGCATCGTTTGTGCAACTCTCACGTCCAAGACGAGATTTTATTCTATTAGTTTACGCTGAAGGCTGCCCTTAAGAGCATGCTATGAAAACCGAGTAGGGAATTATTGTCCTGAGCTGTGGACGAGCCTTAAGGGCAGTTATACCCCTGCCACACGGCGAGTTTCAATGGCCATCGAGTCGAGGGTCTTCGAAATTCTCAATCGCCATCGAACTCGAAGGAGTTGTGTCGCTGCTACACGGCAAATCTCAATGGCCATTGAAATGGTTCTCGTGCCTCACGCCAAGCTTGCGTGGCGCCACAATCGCTACTTTGGATTTTGCAAAAATAACAAAAATATTTGATAAATGTACACTAAATGCTGAAATACACGCATACGCCCATGTCTTTTAATACCCTTTTAATTTCACGTACGCGACGGACAGATGCAGGCACTGCTGTAGCCCCTCTAACACAAGACGAGCCAGAACCAAGCCAGTCCAACTGCGTCGCAGCGCTGCTTCGTCAGTCTTAAAGAGACACTGAGGAGAACCCTATCAAATTTTTTTTGTTAGCAATGTCTGATAGTTCGGCATTTCATGGCTTTGTTGACGCTTATCCGGGAGCGAAAGATGCATTTATTTCAAAGAAATTTGGATTTGAAGTTGAAAAATTTTTTCCCGCCGCTCCGATTCAAACTCGAGAACTCTTATGACGACACGGAGAACTCTTATGACGACACAGAACGGAGTGACGTGAAACGTGACGTAAAAGGAGACTCCGTGATTTCTGGCGGCTAGCGGTGCGGTCTAGCAGCTGCCGAAATGAAAGCTACCGCCGTCGCACGTTGAAGGCATCTATCGGGGGTCGCCACCGTCGCTTCGTTTACGTTTGCACCGGCGTCTTGCCAGCGTTGCGATGGATCCCGTTCCCGAACCCGACGACGTAGTTCTCGCAAAAACTCTGGACTGCATTTCAGCGACCTCAACCCCACAGAGCGTGCGATGTTTTTGAGGGAGCATGGTTAGGTTAGGCGCCGGCGGGTGGTTTCCCCCTTCCTCAGAGAGCAGCCGTTGCGAACTAAATATCATAACCCCAGTGCGGGGAGTCGCAAGGCGCCAGGACAAGGTCGGCGCCTTGCGCCCATCGGAGGCTGGCCGGGGCTTTGGGGCCAACGGATTGTGATTCCTTGAACGGCGCGGTGGCACGGCGCAGCAGGCGGCGTCGAGTTCTCCCACGGTTGCAAGGGCCAAGTTATTTATTTATTTTCTCCCACAAAAACAAATGGGTGCTCGAGGGCGGTCGCGTTTAAAGTCGGCGGCTTGAAACCAAAGCCGGCGCACGACGCTTCAACGGCTTCCGCTAGATCCAACGGGTCCACTGGACGTGGCTCTCTCGCCAACTTGCATGCACCTTCAGATATGTACTGTGAATGGATTAAAATAGCCGAGCTCGAAAAGAACAGCTCCGCCCAACTGCCGCAGCCATTGAATATAACGCGCACCTCGCCGCGGAGCCAAATCAGTTTGGCCGGGCCGGCGGCGGCTGGCGCACTCGGCGCGAAATAGAGACATGCTCCAATCTCCCCTCCAGTGCGGTCAGAGTGCGCCGAAGCCGCCGAACGCGTCGGCGGTCAAGCGCAGTTGGTGTATAGAGGGTCTCGCTTTGGCCGACGTGACTTCACCGTGCAGCGCGCGCGCGCCTCGCCGCAGCATAAACGCGCCTTAACAGAGCCTGCGCTGAACCGCTAACCAGCGTATTCGGCGGCGGCATCCATGGGATCCACTGAAACCCCCCGCCCACTCACTGAATAAAAGAAATGAAGTCCGGTGTCGTGGTTCGGAATCGAACCAGGGCCTTCGGCGTTTGAGGCAGAAACGCTACCGCTCCGCCGCGACGGCTCAAGTTACAGCCGTCAATAAAGGCGCATCTAGTGAATGCACTCTTCCGATGCAGAAATCTCCGCGCTTTCGCTAGGTACATCCTGGCCTAACAGAGCTAGGCCATCAGCAATTTTTCTGAACTGCCTTGTACCTTGTCTCCCGTCCCTGATAAACGATTTCCGTTAAGTAGTTTGAAGTTGACTGGCACAGCCGGGAATGTTTCGCCGGGCGAGCGTGCGAATACACAAGTGCTGCCTTGTACGATCACCAACCATCGTGCCATCATAGCTTTTCATCGACCGTGGCGATCATCTGACAAGCCTTAACAGGCTCCTTCAAAGGTTAACTAGCACTTGAAGCGGCACTTGGAGTTCCTCTGCTGTTCGGCGCTTGTAAATCGAGGCGCGTCAAAAACAAAACCACGGGGCACGTAAAGCTCATGGACGCGAAGCGCCATAACAAATCGACTCTCTCCTGGTCGCCTGTGGCACCGCCAAGCATCCGTTTTCTTTGCTTCCAACATTCAGGTTGTCTTTTGCCTTCCTTCCTTGTGTGATAAAAGTGCACTATTGGTTTTAAAAGGAAACTTACTTCAATATTGATCTGCGCAACCTACCTTTGTCAGCCTCAGAGATTCGCAAAACCAAGTAGGATGGAAAATTCCTCCAAGGTGGCGTCTCTTGTCCTATGGCGTCACCACGCTTGTACTTGCGAGATTGGCCTGTGGTGGCGATACCTGTATTTTGGTTCTTGCTATTTTATACCTTACAAGAGCTTTGTTTTCAGTAAGAGCGGCATTTTTGTGATCAGGAGCTGGCATTCTATCGATACAAGCCAACTTCAATTTCTCCTCAGTGTCCCTTGAAGACCTGGGAAATCGCCTTGATATCTGAAACACAAGGGCTATTTGTCTCTTGAAACTCTATGCGAGGGTAAGAATGGGAAAACCGAAGGCGAATACAACAGCTTGGAACACGATATTGCTTTGAGGTATTAGCGACGTAGCTGTTATCGATGTGAAGCGGGCGGGCAAGGCGCCGCCATGTTCTTAACGCTAAGTACACAAGCAACGTAAATACCGCAACTCAATATTAATGCGCTTAAGGCGCTTAAAACCAGTCTGATACAATTTTAAAATTATTGTACAGATTGCTTGCATTAAATTTTAGGCTAATAATGTTTGTTAATGCTTTTGTACCGCGAATGTGTCGTGTACGAAAGTGCGCTTGGCGCCGCTCGAAGCAACGCTAGCAACCTTGGGCAGCGCTCGAAGGCCCTCGAAATCTCGATTGAGTTCCGCGCTGCTCCGTTGACTCGATAGACTATTGACTCGATGGCCATTAAAACTGTCCGTGTAGCAGCGCTCGATCGCCTTTGAGTCGATAGGCTATCGGTTCGAGGGCCTTTGCAATGACCGTGTGACAGGGGTATTAGAGAGTTCTTCGACGAAAAATTGTCGACGTTCGCTTGCAAGGACGCGCTTTGCGACGGAGGTGCTGTTCTATATTGTCTTCGTGTTCGATCATTCTTTCTTCCAAGGTTGGTCGCGGGTCGTACCGAACACCGAAATAATTGAAACGAGTTTATGAAACGAAAAAAGTTCTTCGAGTACGACATGTAATTTCTTTCGAGCACCGCCTTCGACCAAAATGGCTTCGCTATTTGGGAAATACTTCATCATGTTGCAAACTGAAAAAAAAGAAAAGCTCTAAGAGCTCTATTTTGCAGAAAACGGGTGTTTCTAACCGACAATAGGAAAGCTGTGCTACCTGTGTTTCTGGGTTACTATTATAGTTGAAGCTCTCCATGGTAGTTTGCTTTTCTGTACACGTGTGTTTATCATACTTTCAAAGCGAAACAGTTGCAACGTGTAATATTTGCAATTTGTTACCATAATCTTTATCGCGGTAGTTATCGCTGTCATTGTCGAGGACGTTTAACCCTTTGAAGTGTCCATAAAAATTATCTTGCTTTTGAAAACAAACAAAATCCGTGTTTCGTTTATGGGGTACTCGAATTGTAATAGAATATTGACAAGAAGCTTGTACTGCAATTTTCGCAGTACATACCGCGACTGTGAATTTTGAGTTCGTGTTCCAAACCTTTTTCTCCTAAATAATACAGTGGGGTGGAACGCTAAGAATGGCAACAGTAATTCGACATTAATTTGGCAACACTAATTAAGTTCAGCTCTGTCCAACAGTGCTGAATCATTAGTGCCGAGAACGTTGCATACACTATATGTGAACGGTAAGCTGAGAGGTCGAGTCTGCCAGCAGAACAGCGATGCCAGGCTATTTTTTTTATTTGAAGGGTCTGCTTGGAGGAGTTCAGCCTGCAAGCAGACCCTACCTATAATGCGGTTACACATAATAATCTTCAAAATATAGCCGGAACGTTGTTCTAGGCACGCGTACATGGAACACTGCACTACATACAACTAAGTGAACTGCAACGCTGATCCACATATTTTATAGACCTGTGAATCTGGGACACGGGTACTTTTATTTAAGTGAAACTAAAAAAAGAAATCCACTTAAGTTCCAGTTACTAACTGGAACCTATGTAAAACAAGATTAATAGTGGTATACGTGTGCATATGTTTCGAAAAGGCAGCGAAGTCTTATGCCCATTATGCGGTGGAGTACCCAAGTGGTTTTGGCGGTCTAAAGCAGATATCGAACCATCTTCAGAACGCGACATCATCGAAAACTTTCAGTTATACACCAAGAAAGTCTGCACAGGTTAGGCTTGAGCAGGGACTGCTCATCAGGTTTTAACAGCTCAAGAAGGAGCACAGGAAAACTGTAAAGTTATTATTCTATTTTTTTTTTTTTTTTGCGCAGCTCTAGCGTAGCCGCCCTTTCCTGACTTCCGGGTCGCAGTGGTCGGCGTCGGCGGGACCATTACCCAGGTAGCACAGCGAAACGCCACCGGGAAGTAGGCTGCCACTGGTAGATCCCGGAGGGGGGGGGGGGGGGGGGGGATGGATGGATGGATGGATGGATGGATGGATGATAGGAGGGTCCCGTTTGAAACGGGGTGGTGGCAGTTGCCACCTTGGTGAACGCGCCGCAACCTCTTTATTTGCACGTTGTTGTGAAGGATGTTGGTCACTGAGCCTGCACTCACATTAAGCTGTTCCACTAAGTTTTTTCCAGCGGTAAAAGAGAACTACAGAGCCTTAATTCACTTGCGCAGCATTTTGTTTTTCACCATCGAGCGGTGGTCGGCCACTCCGTTCTTCACCATCCAGGCATGTCTGACAGCATTTAATTTCTCCCCATCG
Source organism: Amblyomma americanum (assembly GCF_052857255.1). Classification (NCBI taxonomy): domain Eukaryota; kingdom Metazoa; phylum Arthropoda; class Arachnida; order Ixodida; family Ixodidae; genus Amblyomma; species Amblyomma americanum. The sequence continues at coordinate 172,745,274 of NC_135499.1, read as the reverse complement.
CCCGACAACAGTGTCGTAAGCGGGGGACCGTATACTGTACACCGCCACCAGCTCGGCACGAATCATCTCGGGATAGCGTCCGTATATGACGCACTCAGCAAGCTGATACATGACTGACTGACTGACATGTTGCTGAGAGGAAGAAGGAAAAGGAAAGTGCACGGGCCTGCCTACTGACTCAAGCCGAGCCACGCTCGCTGCCGCGTGCTGAAAGTAGGAGGGAGCCTTGGACTCAGTGGAGCCTTGGACTTGGGCACCAACCCTATTAATGAAGACGGAAGGCGCCATCGGAAGATGGAAGACGCCGTCTGAAGCCGCGAAGATCTCTTTTCTAGAGCTCAATAAATGTTTTTTTCCGATCCGATCCGATATTGGGATTGCGTCCCTTCAAATACCGAAAGCGAATCACTGAACTTCGTTCTGACCTTCACGATGGACGCTACCATTTTTGTTGCGATGCCCTATAGCGGTGTTGCGCGGTAATAAATGGAATATATATTTTTTCTACCTTGCTAAAACTAGAGAGGAATGCACTTGTTGTCGCGCGAGAAATTAAGCTCGAAAGTGAACGCCCCCTTCCTCCGCGCCGCTGGAACGAGCTTTCCACCTCGTGCGTATAACAATGGTTCTGGCGGTATATAAAACACCAAGCAACGGCGTCGATGCTGCGTTGATGGACGTTGGTTTAAAAGAAAGCAAAGTGCGGCGTAATTTTACTGAAAGGTATGAAATGTATGAAATGCGGCCGCCTTGCCGTCGAGCCACTCGCGTTATGGACGTCCAAATTGGCCTTAAAGCATCATGACAGACTACAAGCGCTGATACTCCCTATAGTAGCCATCATAGGGATAGTTTGCTTTACATTAACATGCGCTAAATTGGCGCGGCTTCCCTGCTCCTTTCTTGCTAGAGATTAATAATAAGTCCGTAGCTTCAGTCTGCGCATGCACGTGCGGCGCGTGGCAATCAGGGAGTGTAAAACTTTCCAAAAAGCGCAACTGCGAATTTGCGCGCTTTAGTTCAGGTGTCGGCAGCTAAATAAAACAACTAATCAAAGTTATTTAAGGCGTCGGTGAGCAAGCATTCGCAGCTAGTAATTCATTTTTCTTTTACTTGTGCGTTTAGAGATATTTCGTATTGCAGCGGTGGCCTATATGATTAGAGCACCGGCATCGCATACGCGCGAAGGTGGCGCGGGTATGTCCCGAGCGCCGCCGGGTATATACACTCTAAAGAAGAATACGCCCATATGGGAGTAAGAAAGTGAGTAAGTTTTCCTCTAGAGCTCTCCCTTTTATAAAACGGAATGCGCTAGAGGAGAGTTTATTTCATTTTTACTCCTTTCTGTTTAGACTGTGCAAAACCGTGTTTGGGAATCTTCAACCCGCGGTCTGGTATTCGGCTTTCTTATGGCCGGCGAAACGTTTGGAAACAAGATTATCGACTCCCCGGGCGCACCTCTAAAAAATAGTAAAAGGCTTTATTTTTTGGTACTGACGTTGTTTGCATGTGGCAGTTCGATGCACCGCTCCAACTCATCGCCTCCCACAGGCGTACGCGGGGCCCTGCCGAGACGCATTGCATGTGCCGGTCTCCTCCGGAGCATTGACTCCAGCTGAGAGATGATGAATACGCGCTGACCCGCAAGCTGTCGAAGTCGACGCAGAATCGAATCAGCTGCTGGCCGTGTAGCTTGCACGACTGCGCGTCAGCTGTCAAGGCGCTGTGATCCGCGACACTGCTGACGGCATATGCATAATGTATCTTGGACATTTTCTGTCCGTATATGTAATATACGAAGTGCGCGGCTTCGGTAGTTATTCCGGCGACCTTTCCGCGATTATTTATTATTTTCGCGGCGCCTTCAGGCTTAATCAGTTCAGACGTCACCATCTCTGCTTTTTCTACTACCATTGCACGGAATTGGCTACACCGCAGCCTTCGATTACCTTCCTCACACCTTGCATCGCGTTCATACAGAGTGCGCCGTGCATGCATACGTGGTGCTGCCGAAATGTATAGAGTAACTCTGTACTCCTACACCTGGCCACCTGGCCTGCATGACGTGCTCGGCTCCTCTCTGGTGAAATGGTTGGGAAAACGAGCACGCATCGCGGAGTCCAAAAGCACGTTAGCCATCTAAGCTTTTGGTTAAGCTACCTTTGAGCAGTTAAAATGAAATCAACATCATCATCAGCTTTACACCTTCCCGCGAGCATCAGTGCAACAACGGTGCAGAGGGGCCAGCAGGTGGCGCTCATCATAATCTATACGAGAATTTGTTTTTAGCGTATCCTTGAAACCTTCCTCAAAGTTTTACAGCCATAGCTGTTAGGCGCCCGCCCCCGGCTTGCGCGTCGTAGTCGTCCGCCGTCGTCGGTGTAACCATGCAGTTGGTGCGCTAGCACCCACTGGTTGCGCCAGTCAACCTGGGTCGCATAAGCCTACGGGTGGCTCTGTTTGGAACAGCCGCCTGCCAGTGCAGGGGTGCGTCACGTGACCATTACACCAGTGCGTCAGCATAAGATCCCCAAAACTACACGCCTAAACCACTATCGCTGAACCTCGCGTTACACAGTCGTATAACCGTCCTGTGAGTTTTTCTGACTCAATCGTTAATGTGTTCATTTTATTGACGTGTGGAATAAGAATAATATTATTGGTTTTGGGAGAAAGGAAATGGCGCAGTATCTGTCTCATATATCGGCGGACACCTGAACCGCGCCGTAAGGGAAGGGATAAAGGAGGGAGTGAAAGAAGAAAGGAAGAGAGAGGTGCCGTAGTGGAGGGCTCCGGAATAATTTCGACCACCTGGGGATCTTTAACGTGCACTAACATCTCACAGCACACGGGCGCCTTAGCGTTATTCCTCCATAAAAACGCAGCCGCCGCGGTCGGGTTCGAACCCGGGAACTCCGGATCAGTAGCCGAGCGCTCTAACCACAGAGCCACCGCGGCGGGTACGTGTGGAATAACCGACTTCGAATTTGGCATGGAAACGAATGACGATGTGCGTATATCTGTGCTTCCAAGTCGGCCGTATACATAGACGACCTGCGACAATCAGAGCATCGACTTCATTCGCTGCTGTGTGTTACGATATAGCTCTATAGTTACTGCGACATCTTCGGGAGCAATAAGAGAAGACAGGCAGGCTTGGCCTGAAATCTCGTCCTGTGCTGTGGGCGATTTCACGCTACAGCACCTACTCCTGCAGCACTCGACTACATGAAGGGAGTGCCGCACTGAGTGTACACCCCGCTGTCTCGAAACTATACGCCAGAGGGACACCGGTGCCACGGCCAGTCTTTGGCACCGGCACCCCACGAATCGTGATACAATCATAGGAACCTCTTTCATGCAGATACTTTAAAAAGCACCATGATACTCTTAAAAGCCCATAGACACATTTAAAAGCATATGGATAGTTTTAGTTTCGGTAGATGTCCGCGGTTATCATATACGCGGTGAAGAAACGCAAGCTTCGTTTCGCTGCCGACTGATTTACGCAACAGGAAGAGTGTGTTTTACCATACGCAATTTATGCGACCCGCGCGAATGCGTTTTTTTGCATAGCGAAGCCAAGCGTAGAAACGTATTAACAGTCTAAACTACTCGGCATGGCGGGTTTGTCACGAACCGAAGCTGGTCCAGTGAAGAGGCGCTTTATTTCATTGAATGCGGTTTTCTTTTCTTTTTTTTTTTTCAGCGATCAGCGATTATGCATTTTCTTCACGGCGCGGGCCTTATCTGGCAGCGCGGGGCCCAGTTCCAGCTTAATTGTAGATATATCGATACCTTTTACAGGGCACCGACTGCGCACGCGCAGTGGAAGGGGCGGGGCCAGTGTGTGTGCGCAACCGGCGCCCCGAAAACGTTTCCATTAACTCGGGCATTACAAACATGTTCTCACTAAATTTCTAATTATTCTCATATCTCCATTCGATGAAATTAAGCGCCTTGCATGCGTGTTATTAGACGAAGTAGCAATGAGATTCACTATGCCCAAGCTCGACTGATTGGCAAGCGCCACTGTGATTCGCTGCACGTGATTCGCTGCACGTGCTTGCCATTCGAAAGTGTTCAGAAGTCGCGCTCTCACTTTGAGCCTAATAATGTTGGGCGATTTTTTAGCTGCGTGGATGGGCGAAGCCACCATGGGCTGTGAATAAGAGCATTTAGTATAGTCCTACCGTCTAATGCACTGTGTCACCGCCAGTATACTAAAAGCATATCTGAATTTTTTCTATCCACTTAATCAAGCCAATCCCAGTGAAATAAGGTTAAAAAAAGAGAAAAACTTGGACGGCGCTTAGCCTACCCTTAAGAGTACAATTTAATAGCATTAGGTATCGCTCCCGCGAAAGTGCTCCTTAAGTTCAGTTGAGGTTGAGTTGAGGTTGTTGCAAGCTACAGGTGGGATTAGCCTTGCGGCAAATGCCCCACCGTTGCGACACTTGAATGTTAAATAAGGCCGACAAACCAGGCATATATCTGAGACCTGAATGATCTGGATCTCTATACACACAATCACCCATAATAGTCAATAGTCAACTCCTGCTGTCACTATCCGGAGTCCAGATCCGAGTCCTGGAGGAACTTTAAAATAAGGCGTGACGCCTCCTTTCTACATGACTGGCCTCTCACAATGCTCCTTCTTTTTCCCCTGGGTTCTGCCTACGCGACCATATATATGCGGAACTGGTCATTCTACTCTTTGCTGTTGTCTTTTCGGCCCAAGTCCTTGAATGTAATACGATGTAAGTGAATAATTATTAATCGCAACCGGCCCCGTACGGGAGTGCAGGGTGGCACCTGCCGCGGTGGACAGGTTGCCATGACGTCACAATGTCATCACGTCACCTCTTTCGACCAATCACCATGGCGCACCGTGGCAGGTGAGCCACCTGCTTTTTGGCGTCACGGACGGACGGACGGACGAACGCCGGCTTTTCATCGGTACGTGAACCTCTAATTGCATCGCATTAAAACTATTCTCTATACTAAATTATCGCTTTCAGCAAGGCCTGCGCCCCTAGCTCCGCGATATCGCTGAGCGCAGAAGCGTACACAACCGATGGCTGCTGCTGCTCGTCGGCGCTCCCGTTCGCGCTGCAGGCACGGCGGCGTTCCCGTTCAGCGGGAGCTGACGCCTCGCGGCTGTCCGATTGCGCCCCTTCTTCTCCCAGCCGAGCGAGGAGAGGAGGAGGAGGAGGAGGAGGAGAGGAAGGCTGGATTTACGAGCCGCCGCCGGCGCCTGGCTGCCTGCTGGCGCGCGTCCAGCAGACCCCTCGCCGTCCGACGCGGCCGGCGCTGGGCCCGGCGCTGCGCTGCGCTGCGCTGCTGGGCCAGCGTTAAACGCGCCGCCGCGCGACTGCGTGCGCGCGTGATGCGTGCTGCGCAAGCGGGACTCGCCTTCGCCGCTGGCTGCGTGCCGCTAACCACCCTCTCTCTCTCCGCCGCCACCCTTGGGCGCGCGTGACCTATGGGACGCCATTGAGGAACCCACGTTGGCCACGCCGAACGAGACACCGCTAGACTAGGCTAGTTGCGCTCTGCCTTTGTGCGGCATCGGGTGCAAACCGTAACCTGCAGCAAACGTTTATGGCAGGAGTGCAAGGAGAACGACTTCGGAACACTGGCCAGTCATGAAAAGGAGTTCTTTAAGGAGATCGGCTTCGACCTCTTGCAGTGGTTCAGCTTGAGATATATGCAGACGCATTTACGTATGTTACGACGAAGTGGCAGAAGTGCTGTTAGTTACGAAGTTCTGCTTTAAGCATCGGTCCATTCCTGCATTGTTTTTATTTTTTTTATCTGTCATTTTTCAAGGCTCCTTTGCGTCAGACTGGTTTCTTGCGCTTGAGAGCAAATAAGGATTTCGGCTTCATATGCGCGAGAATAGGGGCACACGTCCTCGACTTACAGGCTCTGAAGAAACTTCGTGCCGACGTGCAGCTCGCAGTCTAAAAATAATAATAAGCAGCGATGATAGTGTCGAAAAAAGCACCGCAATAGTGCATCTGTCTTGTAAGTGAAATCGCCGATGTGTGACACGAGGCTCCCTCAACAGCCATGATGATACATCGTGTGGGTACGACACCCGGACGCTGTGGCGGCCGCATTTTGATAGAGGCAAAAAAAAAAAAGGAAGTATCGAACTTGTCTCTTTTGCAACAAAGGTGCCCACTACCAGGCTCACCTCAGCAACTATAGATGTCATGTCACATTAATGGTGACGTGATTCGCGCAGTTGGTGCCCACTGGAGGTTACAGCCGTTGGGCCATTGCTTTCTGCGACTGTGACGGCTATCTACCTTGGCGTCGCCATATTGCTCGCTGAACTTCTGTGTCCACCTGGCGTACTACTTCCCCTGTGCGCGCACCAGGTGTGCACAAATTATCAACAATCCAGCGAGCAATATCGCGATGCCCAGGCTGGAAAGGTCCACGAGGTCCACGAGATAGCATGGCCATGAATGACACAGGGCAATGGATTGGACAGGTTTTTGCCCTGCAATCGACTTTGCAGGTGTTTACGGTGTGAACGATTACGGCAAAACCAATACTTTATATCAGCCTTACTACGCGCACTGCAGGGCAAATGCCTCTTCTATGTCTCTCCAATTAACCCGGCCCTGTGTCAGCTGAAGCAACCCTAGTACCGCAATCCTCCTAAGCTCATTCTCATTCGCCCACTAACTTCCGCCGCTCATTGCTACGCTTGCCTTCTCTTGGAATCCATTCGGTAACAAGGCAAAGTGGGCGCCTTTTACTCTGACATCACAAGGTCATGAGAACCAATGAGCACAGTTACAGTGCAGCACGCTATATATATACTCTAAACACAAAACACCGTAAACGGGAGTAAAATAGGGGCCGTCCTCTAGTACGTTAATAGGGGCAGGGTATGCTGCATGTGCCCTAAGGTAGACTTGCCTCACTAAAATTCGGAATACTTACAGATGGCAACGGAAAAGTTTCCCTCTTCAAAACATGCGATGCTCTTGCAGTTGCGAAGATCTTAACCGACGTTTCAAGACCTCAAGACCTCCAGGGCCACGTTTAAAGACTCCTTCCATTACAAATTGCTTCACGTTACTATGCTTTTAGATCGGAATATGCCTCTGTTGCCAACAGTATAAGCATTTCGAATATTTAGTGAGCAGCAGCAGTAGGCGGCAAAGAGTTAGGTGGGCGGATGAGATTAGGATATTTGTGGCGGCAAGGTGGCCGCAGCTGGTATATGACCGGGTTAATTGGGAGACATGGGAGAGGCGTTTGCCCTGCAGTGAGCGTAGTCAGGCTGATGAGGACGACGGTACCTATAGTGATTGATCGAAATCTACCCCGGAACTTTCGCAGCATACCCTGCCTCTAAAAAGGCAGTGCCCTAGAGGGATGCTTCCTCCCATTTAACACCATTGTAGGGCAATTCATGTTTACAGTGTAGATCAGCCCTTGAGTCACGAGCCATCACAGCTGTCACGTGACCTCGAGCAGCGTGCTAGTGCAGTTGCAACGATGGTGAGGTCGCTTTCCATCTTCGTGAACTGCATGCATGGATACCTCCGACCTGTCAAAGACCGCCTTCGGGGCAACTACGGGACGCGAATGCTGTTGGTATACGTATATATAGTAACTCCGGCAGCGCGTATGGTTGCTGCGCCTTCTTCCACGGCAGAATCTAGGCAGAATACAAAGCCAGTGACATCTACTGGTGAAATGCAAAAACGTCCGAGTGCTGTGCGATGTCAGCGCTGAGTGGATGGCGCCGAACCAGAATGGGATGCCCCGATTGCCCTGCTGGCTCCAACGTGGATCTATATACTTCACCTCACCCGGCCCTGGAAGCCTCGGCGCCCGCTGCACCTTTGCCATCGGCATCCAGAAATACGCGTACGAATACTGGACGGCCCAGTGGCGACGCCAAGATTTTAAAAGCTCAGTCGGACTCAGCTACGGTGTCTGGCACTCTGGCGTCTGGCATGTTCACCTAACCCTCCCATTCTGCCCCCGGAGGCCTCTGGACATCCTTATTTATAAAGGTTAATGAATGAATGAATGAATGAATGAATGAATGAATGAATGAATGAATGAATGAATGAATGAATGAATGAAAGCGCACGCCAAATATCATCAGGTGGTCGAAATAATTCCGGATCCTTCCACTTCACGCAACGCCTGTATAGACCTGGCATTCACAACAGAATACTTTGTGCAAGGATTCACCCACATCATTAGCCACTTCGCAGACCATAACGCAGTGAAAGTATAGAATTGAAATAAATATACGATAACATGTGCACAGGCATTGTGGTGTCTTATTGCTGCTACGCATCGATGCTGCAGAGATGACACGTAAATAGCAGCTACCAACGACCATCAACGGTACCGCAGATTTCAGCTGTAGCTAAACGATTAAACTCGCGTCACTCAATAATCAACATCAAAGTTAAGAAAGGTTAAGCATCGTTGAAGAAGGAGAACTTCATTAAATTACTGCCGTTATGAGAGACCATATGCCCAAGATTTTTGCCGCGTGTTTTTAATATTGGTATACAGTCGAACCTCGTTATAACGAAACGATTTATGATAAAATAATGGGTATAACGAATGAATGACGATTCCCCTTGGAAGATCGGTCTAGCACGGGCTATAACGAAGTTACGGCTATAACGAAGTAATCACCAGCCGCCTTCAACTTCGTTATAACGAGGTTCGACTTCAGTAGTTGTAGCGCTTGTTTCACGCGTTTACCTAAAATTAGCTCTCTACTCGAATCCGCACACTTCTGACGGTTGTTTGGTAATGTTTCGCCTCCATCAAAAATGCGGCCGCCGCGACCAGGATTCGATCCATCTACCTTCGAATCAGCAGCCGAACATCAAATTTAAAACCACCGCGGCGGATGCTTGGAAACTGAGATAGGCTACTTATGGAAGAAGTATAGACTGCAGCATCAGCCCATGTAATAGAAATGTACGCGCGACGTTTTCAACTGTGCTATATAGCATCGCAACGCCACCGCTATATTAGGCTACACGGACCGTGATTTTGCGGTGCAGTACTACAAGTATCACATCTTACAGCGCAGTATACAATTCAAGAACGAAGCGGCGAATGCCTATTAAATGAAGTCCTTCAAACAATCGCATTGACCTATGCTCATGCCGACGCAGCCAACCCATCGTATGTAATTGTTAGCGTCGACGCCGTTATTTCGCTGCACCGTTTCGTTTGCGGCAAGTTTGCTGCGTCGTTGAGTTTTCGACTATTCGTTGGCATCATCGTATATTGCAGCTAAGTCAGTAGATACCAAGAGGACATTCTATGTTGGTTGTTTTTATAAAGGAGCGGTGGTTCTTCAGTTGAACTCTTCAGGGGATCGAGCAGCGGGCTGCTCAAGTCTATAGTCACAGCGTATGCGTGGCAAAGCGTTCAGACTCCATAACATCGCCCACGAGGCGCTAAAAACTGAACTTTTCACCGCAGGCGCGGTCATAAAAGTGCAGTTTTATACTCGTGGATTCGGCGAGGTCAGGAAGTCGGCGCATGCAAAACACGACAGGTTAGTGGTCAATTGGACACATCGGCCCTGCGGTGGGCGTATAACCGTGCTGATGATGATAAGTTACGTGTATACGCACGGCACGCTGATGGCGTGGAAACTGAGATAACTGAGATAACAATGATAACTGAGCACTCATGGCGCTCAGTTATCACGGCTTGGAAGGATTCATTCAGTTTTCCTTGAAATATAACGCGAATTTCACTTCGCTTGTGCGCTCGAGTCACCTGGCTGTTCTCGCTTCACTGAGCAAGTTAAGTCAAATTAGCCTCGCTGGGGAATATAGTTAGTCCGCCTGGCCTGACCAGTGAATTCGTCGCTCGCGTCACTTATGCACAATAAAAGCCAAGTCCTGAGATACATGTGTTAGGTTTTATGACGCATAAACGACTAAAGCTATCATGCAAGTCTGAAAAGAGACCCGCAAGGTAGAAGAAAAAAAGATGGTAATACGGCGATGACCTCTCGACCTTACTGCCCATCGCGGCGTTTTTGTCTTTCAAGCGAGAGGCATGGTTCTGTATATAAGAAGGTGAACTAGTCAACAATTTCCCACGTCGATGAATCGCCCTTTTTCATGTGTGTGGCGCAGTTTTTCGCCTAAGAACAGTATACTGACTGCGTTGCCCGAGCAACTTCCGAAGGTGTAAAGCCAAAGTAGCCCGAAGAGAATGAGGCGTACGGCGGCTGCGCAGCAACGTTTGCACATCCCCACCTCAGGCTGAATGTCGAATCCATATCAAACGTAGAGACTGGAGCGGCCCGCATATCTCGGCACCATGAGAGAGATTGTTCACTCACACTTCACAATTTTTTTTCTTCTGCGGCTACTAACTGACCCCCTTATGGGGCTTACGCCCACTCCCACTCACAACGGCTCGCTCACAGTTCGCGTATTGTCGGCTCATTAAAAATGACACACACGAGAAACACCTTAGAGGACAAACGGGACAAATGAGTTACGCTCGTGACTGTGAATTGGTCATATAATCCAGCCGGTCCTAAAGCTGCCCGTAAACTGTCTGCGCCCGCTGCACGCCGCGTGCATGTTGCTTCAGCTGAGCTATCGCTCAACTGACGCAACCCATCTCCACGAAATCTCCTGGACGGCGTACATGATTCAGCTCACGGTGCCGCTTCGCGGCCTCTTTCCGCCGCTCCATCGGGTCATCCAGGTCTTCCTCCGGCAGGCAAGTGCGCTGTCAGCCACGCAGACCCGCTGCACCGAAAAGGATGACGACGGGCCGGCACCTTCGCCTCGGCGCGCAAGCGGCAGCAGGCGATGCTATCCGACGCCATACACCGGCGGCCAGGAGGAACAAGGGATACCATTGTGCCTCGCTGCTGGCCGAGGCGGGAAGAGGGGGGAACAGGCGGCGCGAGGTCGATCTCTAGCGGCAGCCCGGAGAAGCTGGTCAACCGGCAATGATGGTCTTACGGGGCGTGCGAGGAGGCGCCGCGAAAGACCGCGCAGGCGCCAGAGTGGCCGGGACTCGCGCTCTTTGTGTATACGCAAAGGAGGCCGCGCTCCGTCGCGGGTCTTTCGTGTATACACTACTACACAGTACGCACGCGCATGTAGCGTGGCCCGAGTGAAGGGGCGCAGACGGCCTCGGCTTTTACCCGCCAGCTAGCCCCATAATACGTTTTATTTACGACACCTCCGAAGGCAAGGGTAGAAATTAGGCCTGGGTAACTTACACGCCGAGGTACTGCTGCTGCTCCTATAGCTCTTCTGGTTGTGGCGCTGCTGCTGTGGCCATGGGGGGGGGGGGGGGGGATCGAGCTTTTCACGCTCTGCACAAAAGGCGTTCTTGTTCAGTCCTGCGTTGCTGCAAGCGGTGAGCTGCAATGCCTGGTGTGAACCTCCGTACAAACTAGGGGCTGCGGAGAATTCTAAATGAAACGAGTGATTCTTATTATACGTCTGTTTCGTCGCGATGAATGGAAATTGAATGGCATTTAGATAGTTACTAAATCGCTATTGAAAGAACTAGAAAGAAGAATGGCAGGACTTTCTTTTTTTTTTTCGGGAGCTGTATGCGATGAAGAAGACGAACAGCTAGGGAGGGAAGTGGGAAAGAACGCGGACAAAGAAATCAAGCGTGAGCACAAGAAATGGAAGGCCGTACAACAACAATGCAGTTAAATGCGAGATAGCTTGCCACTGATAGGAAGAACTGAAGTCATGTTCGCCCTCTAGTGGTCATGTTGATTGTAATGATGGTGATAGCGATTATGGCACCAAGTGCTACGCTACGGCACTTTGGCAACAGAAAGAAAAACAGCTCAGTATAATCCCAACGTAGACTTGCATGTTGGGATAAGTAACTGACCGCATTTACAGAGGAGGAGGAGCAGTGAGCAGTTGCTTTGGAGATGCTTTCCCGTAAGCTTTCGTGTGCAATTACGGACTACCAGGCTGCACGCCCGAAATATATAACAAAGGAAGGATTGGAAACATGCACGCAAGAAGAATACTCCGAAGTAGAGAAGACAAAACTTTAAGTACATAGTGACAGGGACCCCAGGATATTCTTCGGATGTTGAAAACGTTATTAGAGCCGTCATTGAGCTATAAGATTACGCCAAAATTTGAGATTAACAATTGGTACTCGAGAATGAAGTGGTACTCGACAGTGAATCCCTGGCAATGAAATGTGGACGGCCGATTTTCTCTGGCAGCGACACACTTACCAATCCCCGACCGAGAGAGGAAGAATTTATGGTTGTCGACGGCTCGGTGTGCGCACTGAGCCTCGATGCATTCATTCATCTTACTTCGCAATTCGTCTCCGAATCTTTAGGAAGCAATGAGGACGAGCGTTGTGTACGCTGCTGGCCATCGGGAAACGCGCTTGTCTTGCCCTGAGGCCACCCGCAGTATCACATTCACGGCGTTTATCTCTGACACCGCCAGGCGGAGCTACGGTGTATGAACACTGTGAAAACGGGTTTGTTTTATAAGATCTTTCCATAGAGCGAGGAGGGTGTCGAAACGCCTCCTCTCTGGGCTGTTGCAAACCGGTTCCACCTCCTCTCCACCGCGACCTCTGTGCTATTTCGCAAACTCGTATACCCCTTCATCTCAAAAAAGGAAGGGGTCCAATTGTGGTCGATGAACGACGCTCTGGGACGGCGCCCATTGGTGGTGAGACCGAGGAGTCGAACGCGAGGAAGAACCCGAGCTGACGAGGAATGCCGCACAGGGACGGGGGAGCAGAGGAGTGGGGGACACCGCTTGAGGAGGACGACACAGCCTCGCCTCCGACGAGGCGGCTGTCCACCGAGCGAAGATCGGTCGCGAGTCCTGCCCGCCACCGAACACAGCTCGCGTAGCCGTGTCAACCTTCATCATCTGCGCTGTCACGCGTCATCTCTAAGCACCGGATAGCTGCAGTGGCGTCCATGGAGACGTCGCCTCAAGACCTCCGGGTGAACGGGGGGACATCCAGTTCCTCATTAAATTTGCTTATCGGCCCTACTTCGTGCGCCACACCTGGTCTCCACCCAGCAGAGAGCCCTACAGCGGGTGCATCACATCGCCAACACAGAAGAGAGCTCACTTTATTCCAAATAATGTTCTCATTTCATACCTAGGTCTTACGTGAAAAAATACATGTGAATACAGGCAGAAAGATGCGTGCACCTTCGAACCAATTCGCTTCCGCCATAAAGCTAACTCCGTGTCATAGTAAATCTGTGCGATTCACTTTCACAGTTTCGCGTGAGTTTCTGACCGGAAGTGAACGAGCCTTGCTGTGTCATGCACATCAGTGAATATGCAATGTAATGAATATGAATACCAGCTAGCCCGTTAGAAAGCCTTACTAACTAAAGCACTGTTAATCTGTCTCACCCGCCAAAACTGTACCAGCTGCTTTCTTGGTCGATAGAGGGAATCCTGAGGCATGTCACTCCACAGCTGAAAACCCATACCGCTGCACTAATACAGCACAGTCGCGCTTCAAGTTGTGGGCTGACGATGAGGTGTTAGTGACAGTCCAGGCGGAATCAAGCGGGTCTTCGTTCGACTACCTCTAATCGACACGTCGTCGATAGGCCGAGTCCACCTCGTTGATTGGCCGGTTCGATCAGTGCTCGATCCTCCTCGCTCAATAGAACACTAAGTTGTGACGATACTAACATTGCTTGATGGCACAATGACAGGAGCACAGCCCCAGCCGCGGGGGTGCGTATGAAGAGAGGAGGAAAACCGCGGCACGACAGAAGCATATTGACAATTGCGATTTCTAATTGCGCATACTATACGTCCCCTAAAGGCGACATACACACGAGGGACCGATGCGCAGATCTCGAGGCCGAGCCGCCCATCACGTGGTTTGACGTCATGGATTCAGACCGAACAACTAGCATCCAATCAAGGACGACGTGGAAGTGAAAAGGACAGTCTTGTTCACCTTGGGATCTGCCGTTTTCACCCGTCCTGTGAATGCCTTCAGTATACGCGGACGGTCCCCTCAATTGAAGTGACGTCGCGAGTTCGTACGCGACCTCATCCGTGTTGTGAATCCGCCTTTACGAGGAGAAATTCTCGTGAGAGGTGCTTGTTCGGCTGTGAGACATATAAACCGCTTCAGGGGCCGTTTAAAACTTTGGCCACCGACATTTAAGCAATCGCGACCACGTTCCCATAGTACGCCGGGTATCGCGCGCTCTGGCAAGCATCTGTCTGTATCATGTCCCGTCGGTTGAGCAATTTGAAAGATAGATGGTTGGATGAGTAAGCGGATCTTGCACCGGTTTAGTTCCTTTGCTCTGGCCCCGCCTTTCGTTTCTATTTTTTCCCTCACTGCTAGCTCAGTTCTGCATGCAGTTATGGAAGGGTTGAAATATGCCTTTAGAGGGAGAGACGGGGGCCGCACGAGGTTACGACACTTTGCACCAGCATACACTCAGCGCACACTCACTGAGTTCATTTTCGCGAATACTTCCATTGAGGGCTCTCTGCAGGGCGCCGCCATACTGCTCGCTGAGATAGCGCGGTGGGAGCGACAGCGTAACCGGTTTTCAACATCTCAGAAAGGGGACGCTTCGACATCGTCCTCACCGGATGGAAAGGTCTACGCATCACTGAATCAATGATTCCTAGAAACTGTAGGTTAGCAAAGCCAAAAGCCAAATATCACGCATCGGCCTGCTGCAAATCAACAACGCAATTAGCGATCGCGTTGCGGGCACGTATAAATGTGACGGCTCACAACGATGATACTTTAAAAACCCTTTAATAATAATAATAATAATAATAATAATAATAATAATAATAATAATAATAATAATAGGTTTTTTGGGGAAAGGAAATGGCGCAGTATCTGTCTCATATATCGTTGGACACCTGAACCGCGCCGTAAGGGAAGGGATAAAGGAGGGAGTGAAAGAAGAGAGGAACAAATAGGTCCGTAGTGGAGGGCTCCGGAATAATTTCGGCAACCTGGGGATTCGAACCCGACCGCGGCGGCGTTTTTGTCTCAACAAACTTCTAGGCGCCAGCTAGGGCAGTGTTCTTGCAGATAAGTCAACTTTCTGAGCATGCATGCGTGACAGAATGAAACAAGAGAGGGTGTTTATCGTTAAGCAAGAGGAAAGAAACGGCGCTCAAGCAGCAAGCGTGGGAGTGAACTGTCGACCCTGTCACAGCTCTCGGGCCCGTAAGGCAACACTTCCTCGTTATAAAAGCGCGAGACGAGGAAAGTCCGAAACTTTCCGCAGCCTGCGCGAAAACCACCGATACGCGGACAGCTAAGAAAACTTTTTACGAGCGCATGGCCGTAAAAGCCCTGCGCGCCGAACAAGAAAAACAGAATTACAGCGTCGTATATCACGTGATGTGAGCAGATGAATGGGCTCCTTGCGCGGCTGCCAGCGAAAAGTCCTTCTCGAGAAATGAAGCGCCTTTTAATTCAGCGAGTGAAGCTGGGATTCTTTTTCCTGGACTTTTCTAGATCTTTTTCTTGTTTTTTTTAGCTCTCGTCTATTTCCCCGCTCGACGATAAGGATGGGATAAGTGGTTTTCGCAGTTTTAATAAATATACTGGAAGAATTCGTTTAGTCTTTATAAAGCAGAAGCCTCGCTCATTCATTCGACGGCCGTGAGCCAGGCCCCTAACTCCCTCTCTCTTTATATATATATATATATATATATATATATATATATATATATATATATATATATATATATATATATATATATATATATATATATAGAGAGAGAGAGAGAGAGAGAGAGAGAGAGGTGGTGGTGTTTATATATAGCATATATAATCCAGCGAAAAGGGAAATCTTGGCACGGTCAGTAGTAGTATAAACGTAGACCAGTGTTTGAAACGATTTATTGATGTTTCGACCGTAGAACGGCCTTCGTCAGTAGACTGACACACGCTTAAAAAGGTATCAAGGTTTTACTGACGTTTCGACAAGAGACCAGTCTTCTTCACTCCGAAGAAGATTGGTCCCCAGTCGAAACGTCAGTAAAACCTTGATAAGTTTTTAAGCGTGTGTCAGCCTACTTTACAAGTATATAACTTCTGGTTCATAGTGCCTTCCTATATATATATATATATATATATATATATATATATATATATATATATATATATATATATATATATATATATATATATATATATATATATATATATATATATATATATATAAACACACGCGCGGCAAAGCGTTTTTTGAGATCAGACAAATGATTGAACAGCCATTTCAGGATGCGACAAAACGGGCACAGGCAGCGCGCTGGATTGCGGGAGGCTACCTCAAGGAGGGGGAAAAAAAAAACTAGGAAAGAGGGCCACCAAAACCGGAACCCGTGCCGCACTCAAAACTTGGTAGCTACAAGATACGCAATCTCTTGACGCGACAGTGCAGCAATTTGCATGCATGCTTACGCACTTGTCGCGCTCGCGTGTCGCCGTGCTCCCGCGTCTTTACAGATTGCACATCGTAGCAAACAAGTTTTCAGCATGGCGTGCTTTTATTTTGGTTAAGTTTAGACTGCCCCCCCCCCCCTTCCTTCGTTTATGCATAAATATAGTGAGTTAGGTGGCGCCCACGACCAGCCACCAGTGATCAGACACACCCGCCATGCGTATGGTATATAGTGCTCTAATCATATGACCCCTATGTCGCCCTTAGATTCTCGCGGAGGGCCGCGCCAAACCGCTGATAGAACTTCGTAAACACACTCGGGTTCATGTTCGAAACTGTAAGTGACTGTTCACCTTGACTTCCTGGAAACATTAAGAGTTGTGGTACTTAACTGGTACGAGCTTTGCCATGCAATATGGAGTGCAATCTTATAAAATTCACGGATTTTATGGGCTCCGAGGTAAGCTGACGTAGAGGGCTGTGGAATAATTTTGACCGCCTGCGGCTGTTATAACTATAGGGGTTGGACTTTTCGGCTTAAGCGGAAAACACCGATAAACATTCGCCGAATTAATTTTTTGAAACTCGGTTTCAACCGAAGAAGGTCAGTATTTTCCGCATGCATGTAACAAATGGCTATTCAGCAGCAGTTAAAGTAGGACTCGCAGCAGAAAACTAAGAAAGTGCTGAAAACAGAAACGTGGTGAGACAAAGGTATCTTGCAGATACCTTTGCAGATAGGAAAGCCGTTGCAGATAGGAAAGCTTGAGCTAAGCGTTACTGGCTAGCGTAGTGCCGTCTGCTCAGAGTTGTCACCGACTTGAGGACATCGCTTCGTAAAGTAGGTTTTGTTACACTACGCTACCTCTTCGAGCCTTCAGCGTGACCACCGTGGCCACCCCTGGTCACGTGGTTGGCCACGTGACCAGCCGCGTGTTGGTCACGTGGTGCGGAGCAGCTGCTGGTGCCGGCGGCGCGGCGCTCCTGCGAAACCGAGCTGCAACAGCTGTGCGCATGCGCCGTGTCAAGTGGCACGAAGATAAGAAGGACCGCCCAGCGAAACGGAGTGGCGAAAGGCTGACTTTGCGATTCGACTGAGCGAGTGCCGCTCGGCCAGCTGTACCTATCGCGTCACTCCAGGTTTAACCAGAGCTAAACCACAGCCATTTTTTACAGTGCATGTATAAGGATACTGAAAACCTTTGGAACCGTAACAAGCAACCGTCAATGCGAAACGACTCATAAATGGCACGTAGGTGTCGTCTTCAGTAGCTCCATCGCTGCCTCAGCACGCATATCATAGGGTACGCGGCCATCTTGTTTAGCCCACAGTACAACCAGAATGTGACAATCAAGTTTTTAGAACTCAATTTCTACTTATGTTCTGACTCACGATGCAATAATTTAACTTCGACATTTTTGCTCTTTGTTACGACAGTAAAACTTTCTTCAACAAAGACAGCTTTTAAGTCCGTTCATTCATGTGGTGCGTACTTCTATACATGAGCGGTCGGCTAAAAAAAAAAAGAGCGATTAACGTAAAGTGCTTCACTTATGACCCCACAGGAACATCGTATATTTCATTGATAAAACTCGAAAATCTTTATATAAAAAATAACATTCGCCGAAAAAAAAAAACCGAAAGCGGCGTTCTTAAAGCACGGCAGCCTCCGCTTGAAGTTTTACAAACAACAGAGACCTGCAGGAACATTTTCCGCCTGATAAACCAGCATGAAAGGCACCCATTAGCTTTCGCGCTTCATGAACGGGATGGATGTAATATACATCAAGTGTTTCAACACCACCGCCAGCTTCTTCCAAGTTATGACTTTTGGAAAGGAGACACAGAAAATCCCCCATGGCTTTTAGTTACGCCTACAATAGAGTTCTCTGCCGAGGGGATAATTAGGAAGCGTGGCGTGATTGTATTCGCTGCTCAGCAGTGAGCCCTTCACTAGATGCAGATGCGGTATTCCGGTTACATTCAGGTGTATACTGACGGTTCCAGTCTTCAAAATTCATCAGCGTCGGCATTTGTGATTCCGCACCTGAATGAGCGACGGGAATGTAAACTGGCTCACGCGACAGAATCAACGACTGCTGAGATTTACGCTATTTATTTGGCTCTACAGTTAATCTCCTCGGTGCGAGACCCGCGTATGTGGGTAAACTTTAGCGATTCACAACCTGCACTGAAATCACTTGACAGCGCTAGTTCCATACGCCCCGCCGCGGTGGCTCAGCGGTTAGGGCGCTCGACTACTGATCCGGAGTTCCCGGGTTCGAACCCGACCGCGGCGGCTGCGTTCTTATGGAGGAACAACGCTAAGGCGCCCGTGTGCTGTGCGATGTCAGTGCACATTAAAGATCCCCAGGTGGTCGAAATTATTCCGGAGCCCTCCACTACGGACCTATTTGTTCCTCTCTTCTTTCACTCCCTCCTTTATCCCTTCCCTTACGGCGCGGTTCAGGTGTCCAACGATATATGAGACAGATACTGCGCCATTTCCTTTCCACCAAAAACCAATTATAATATATATATAGTTCCATACCATGGAAAGCTAGACTGGTATACGCAGTTCCCAAACAATTTTCCAAGGCTACCAAGAGCAGAATATTACAGTTTTCCAGTGGATACCCGGACATTGCTTTATTCCTGGAAACACCGAGGCGGATGCAGCCGCTATAGGCAAGCACACTCCAATGCCCTCACTTCTGGCCTCCCGTTATCGAGAGGCGCATTGCGCCGTTTCTTGAAGTCCATGCGTAATAAAATTAAATGAAAGACGTGGTTTGAGCCAAACCATACAGGTTCTGGTCTACATTTAATCGATGCGTTGGTGCCGTTAAATACTCTATTTTCTATCAGCAGAAGTTTAGAAACGCTCCTTCAGCGCTTGCGCTTAGGAGAGGCCTACACGAAGCACTTTCTTCATAGAATTGGCGGCGCAGACAGCCCATGCACGGTGCGCGTGTGGCCAAGAAAATGAGGATGTGGCTCACCTATTATTGGATTGCCGAGTGCACGACAACCTCAGGTCGCGATTGAAGAGAGACTTGAGCGTTCTTGATAAAATACCCTTAAGTCTACAAAAGCTCTTAGGCCCGTGGCCGACATGTGAACTGCAAAAGCGAGAACTTGTGGCGTTGAAATCCTTCCTTGAGGACGGCGGCATCCTTGGCAAATACTAGTTTAGGAAAATTGGATTAGTCAATGTTAGAGCTCTTACCTCTCCACCAGTTGGTGCTTCAATTCCTCTGTAATTTGCTTTTGCTATGTTTGCGCAAACAAGCTTTTTTTTTTGTGAGTGAGTAATTTAATAGCGTAGTTGTTTACTTTGGCTGCGTTTACTGCAAATAAACTTATTTTTTGTTCTTCTGTCTTTGTTTACTCATATCTCTTATGTATATTGTATTGTGTACTGTTCTGTTAACATTCACAGCGTTTATGTTCGCTCATTAATATTATACTTCTCCTGACGCTTGTACTTTTGTTTTATATGTTGTGCACTGTTCGTGTTATGTTTAACAGTATATATATATATATATATATCGTCGGACCAAGCGGTTTCTATGAACTGGTGAAAAGGAATAGCCGGAGCCGCTATGAGGCACCAACCTCTCCTTTATTGTGCTGGTAAATAAAACAAAAAGAAAAAAGTCTGCCGAATTTCTGACAACTAAAAACCGAAAAGTCCAACCCCTGTTGTAACATACTCCGAAATCTCTCTACATGGCCTTTTTCGTATTACGGCGCCTGCATCGAAAGACGGCGGCAGGATCCAATCTTGCGTTAACCGGCTCAATACCATAACCACTAAGCTATGCTGCGGTTAGTGAAGCAGCTCTCTCAAGAATTCCGAGACCGCTCGGGAAGAGTAAGCCGACCCAACACGCATGAGCGTTCATACGCATGCATGGCTCCCAAGATTAGTATCTTTGCGTGCACATCCAGCAGCCACATGGGAAACCTCCGCGAGCCATCGAAAGCAACAGGTGATACATACATGGTGTATGACCTAAGAGTTTACAGAATTAAAAAAAAAAAGCTTTTTGTGTTGAAAGAGCCCCTTTTTTTGTATACCATTGCCAGCGGGGTCGTACATCAGAATACAGCTAAGACGTACTAGCCAGCAGGCTGGTTAACTAATAATAGTTAACTTTTTAACTATGACCGTTAGGCTCCTTAATTATATTGAGCGGCGTGTAGCCGCTCGATAATTAACTAATATCCACACTGGCTTTTAAAATTTCGAAAACGCGGTTATCCTCGGCACTGTGGCCAAGCAAATTCTGGCTACATCGCACCTAAAAAAGCAGTTTCGACCACCTGAGGATCTTTAACGTGCACTGACATCGCACAGCACACGGGCGCCTTTGCATTTCGCCTCCATCGAAACGCTGCCGCCGCGAAACGCAAAAGGCGCCCGTGTACTGTGCGATGTCAGTTCACGTTAAAGATCCCCAGGTGGTCGAAACTGCTTTTTTTTTTTTAGGTGCGATATAGCCAGAATTTGCTTGGCCACAGTGCCGAAATTATTCCGGAGCTCTCTAGTACGACACCTTTTTCTCACTTTATTCTTCCTTTATCCCTTCCCTTACGGCGCGGCTCAGGTGTCCGCCGATATGTGAGACAGATACTGCGCCATTTCCTCCCCCCCCCCCCCCCTAATAAAAACAATTTTCAATTTTTTTAGATGCTTGCAAGTTGCAAGCAAGGCAACCCCTCCAGTGCTCGTAACTCGTCGAAATAGCCAAAATTTGTTGGGCCACAACACCGTGCGTAATTGCGTTTTGAAATTCTAAAACTGATGTCGATATTACGGTGGGCTACAGGCCTCTCAATAATTAAGGAGCGAACTGTAGTAGTTAAAAAGATAAGTATTCAATATTAGTTGACCAACCTGCTAGTTAGCATGTCTTATCTGTATTCTGATGTCCTACACCGCTGAGAATGCTATGCCCAAAAAACGCACTTCTAACTCAAAAAGCCTATTTAAAAAAAATTGCGGAAAGTCTTAGGTGAAGCACCCTGTATATCGAAAGCGATGGGCGGTACCTGAGAGCACACTTGTAAAAGGGCTAGTTTTCTCATTATGCACTAAAGTTACGCGGCCTAATGTACCTATACATACAACCCAGCAAATTTGATACCCGTTGCATTCATAATTATAGCATACAATTTGGCGTTCTCTCCTTCCAGAAGGCCGTGCGCCACAAAACACGATCGATCGCACTCATCGCCGCCGCTCTACAAGTCCGCGCCGAAGGCAGCCTCCGCAGTCCCCGAACACGTCCCGAAGGAAACGGTCGCGCACTGCGGTCGTTCGTGGCGGCCTCCCGAGCCCGCCACGCGAAGCCTGCGCCGTCGCCACCACTGACGACGCGGCCGCCGCGGCGACCTTTCGGCGGCAGCGGCTTCCAGCGCTCTTGCAGCCAGCCACGGATGGCCGCAGCTGGCTGCGATCGGCTCACGCGAACGCTGCGTGCACCAGGCGTATACCTACGAGTGCTCTGTGCCGAACGAGCGAGCGCGCAGGAATTCTCATCGACTTGCTTTTACACACAATCACAAACCTCGAACAGAAAAAAAAAAAAAGATTCCCGCGGGACAGTTAAGCTCCATCTTGGAGGTATACACTAAATAAGATTCTGAGCTCTTCTTTTTGCCGCGGGAAATCGATATACCCGTCCCGATAATTCTTAGAAACGTCGAGTTGTTGTCCTGTGCGGCCGATTTCCCTTGTTAGAGATGAGGGGTCCTTGAGTGAGCTGACTCTTTCAGCGCCGCAGGTCCCTTCTTCGAATGACGTTGTCGGACTTGGTAATGAAGGAAACTGTACAGGGGGTTTATTTTACATTATTTACAAGATTTTGGAACCCATTGGAGGGTGATGGGGGAAGGTCGGAGGATCTGAGAAGATCTGAGGATGATCGAGGATTCTCCCCTCACGGCACTCGTCGTCCGGTTTAAAAAGGGTCCGGTCCCTAGGATTCCCCAGGTTTGAGGAAGTCTTCGCCAGGTTGGGCGTGGCCTAACTTGCGTTGTCGTACACACACACACACACACACCACTTCACATAGGGACACGTCCCCGTCACATGCCTCGCCGGAGAAAGAGGGTGCCGCTGGACAATCGCCCCCACCAGAGAGAGCGGTGTCTTCGCGTCCGAACGACAATTCTCACGCTCCAGCCGGCCACGTCTTCCGGGAAGTCCGAATGGGCGAGGCGCCGGCGAGCAGGCACAGTTGAAGGGGTGAGTCACCCCCTGCTCGGTTCTGGCGGTCGCTAACTGCCTCCGTGCCGCACGGTCGATCTTCCGGGAACAATGTTGTTTTCAAACGGCAGTGGAATCCTCCGTCTCGAATCCAATAAACCACGCGAGGACCGGCCGTGGGAACCCAGATGCCTACCGCCGTGCAGGGACCCCGGCTGCAGGTGTCCTGGCCGAATACGCAGCTGAATCAGACCACCGGCTGTCGCCAGAAACCTTACACCCTGTTAAATCAGATTAAACGTCCCAGCTCCTGCCTTTTCTTTTTCTTAAGCTGACCCCAGAGAGTAGGAGGAGTTAAACAACGTGTGAAGAGTTTTTTAGCCAGTCGTGTGGCGTCTCCGCTGTCGTTTTTGTTTCGTTTCTTAAGTTTCTGTATAAATGGTTTCAGTCGCAGACAACACAGACGCAAATTAGAATCAATATTAGCATTAGATTCACTTAAAATTTTTGAAAATTAGAATCAATACTAGTGAAGCGCGCAGCCTTATAAGGCCAGTCTATCGCACTCCAGGCATGCACTGAGCACTTATGCAACGTCACACTCTATTCTTCAGCCGCCAACGCCAGTTCTTCCCCATGGAAGTTTGTACAGCTCAGCGACAACAAGCCAACAGATAATTGCCGGCCAACATCTGCTCATTCGGCATCGTTGCTTCGCCAGAAATTTGAGGAACAAGATGCTTGCCTGCCTGAAGGATCCATTGTTGTCTACGTAGACGCAAGCACACAAGACTGCAAAGCAACAACAGCTATCTACTGCCCGTGCAGACCAGCCCTGAATCAAACCTCTTGGTTTCAGCTTACGGAACCCCCTTCGTCCTGGTTTGGTTTATGACGGTTTAACGTCCCAAAGCAACTCAGGCTATGAGAGACGCCGTAGTGAAGGGCTCCGGAAATTTAGACCACCTGGGGTTCTTTAACGTGCACTGATATCGCACAGTACACGGGCCTCTAGAATTTCGCCTCCATCGAAATTCGACCGCCGCGGCCGGGATCGAGCCCGCGTCTTTCGGGCCGGCAGCCGAGCGCCGTAACCACTCAGCCACCTCGGCGGCTCCCCTTCGTCCTTTTGTGCTGAGCTCGTTGCAGTTCAAGAAGCACTCTGCTCCGTGGCCGACATAACTATGCTCCCTGCGGCCCGCGTTGTCATCCGCACTGACTCCCTTCAAGCTGTCCGGTTGCTACGACGTGTTAGCCGCTGTCCAACGATAGGACATCCACCGGCTAGCGGCACGCATCCCGCAGCCAGTACGTATTGAGTAGGTCCCACGGGATCTGCTGACCTATCAAAGTCAGGCAGATTTAGCGACCCGCGTTGCGAATACAAACTCATCATCGCCTCGGCTCCTTCATTTGGGCAATTTTACCCTCCTTTCATCAAGAAAGGAACTCCTCCGGCGCCGCGCACGTGCTCTCATCCCTCCGTGTGCGGTAAACCTCCCCCGCGGTCTTACCCGTGCAGAGGAGGTTGCGCTTAGGAGGATCCGGGTCGGGGTTGCCCTCACAGGGGTTGCCCATCACTCGGAAGTGGCCTCAGTACCGAGAATTGTTTCCTCGGCCAGGGTGTCCGATATGTAAACACGAGGACATGAGGCCGACATTCATCACTTACTGTGGGACTGCCCCGCTCTCAAGCCTACAAGGATCCGGCGCCTGACGATAGCAGGTCTTTCACCGATCAACCGTGCTTCATATATTGCCTGGACGCAGGGACCGTACCATCGTTCTCTACTGGACTTCACCAAACCAGCTAACCTTTTTCCATTCATTTAATCTCTACTACATCATTCATCACACCTTCACCGATCATTGATGCCCTGGGGCAATAAATTTCGCTGAAAAAGAATTAGAATCATGGAATAGAAATACGCGTGGACTCTTTGCTTTCGCTGATCAACCCGCGTATTAATACGTATCACTCCGCCGATGGCAGAGCGGCAAGCCGCCACGCGACTGGCTGGAAGGAACTCCACGAGTGGGTTGACTCCTCCTCTTCTGGGAGATAAGTTAAAAAAAAAAAAACGGGAGCCGGGACGCTCAACCCGGTTTAATAGGGAAATCAGCCACAGAAGGCAGTAATTGGAAGTTTCTAAGAATGCTTGGAGAGTGCAGATCGAGTTCCCGCGGTAAAAAGGCGAGCTCAGAGTCCTATTTAGTGCACCTTTAAGGGTATACGGCGTCATAGTGTTAATCAGTTAATGTTCATATATGCGGAATTGGTCATTCTCAACTTTAAATTCATAGGTCCCTGGGAGTCCTCATGTCACTCATTGCGCAATGGTGCAGCGCTACTGCCAACGGTAGGGCTTGTGCGAACTAAGTTGCTCTACCCAAGCAGTCAGTTCCGGTGGTCAGTTCGGTCACGATCTGATGGGCAGGTCGTGATGACGCCATAAGGTCACGTGACCTAGGTGACCCACCTATGTTGCTTCTCCGGTGGGTGGCCACATGGGCCACCCTACGCCACCCTTCTTTTTTTGCTCATAACGCCGCCGACGGTGCCGGATTTTCTGCGCAAGAGCCTTAACGATATCATGTTAACAAAAATTATTGTCGAGTTGCGTCCATATTTAGCCTGTAAAATTTATTATCGATTTGCGTCCATATAAATATGATAGATTTTGGATAGACAAACAGACTCAGCATTAACGTGCATTTGGCAACTAATGCATATAGACAATGAATAGACAAGAGTAAAATATATTCTCCATCGACTGAATTTAGAGAGCGTCTATACAACTATAGAATAGACGAAAAGAACTAGACTTTCAATCAATATGCATCCGTAGACAATCTATAGATCACGAAACGACAAAAGCGAAGCATAATCCCTGTCAGCTTCCATCTGTGCACAGCGACCTGTATTAGACAAAACTAAATATCTATAGGAAGGCAACATATTCTACGGATGCTCTATAGCCCCTTTTCATTAGCAAGCGCGGAGGACTTCCCAGGCACGCTGTGGTGTCAATGGGCCACCAATTCGGCTTCTACCGTATATCACGCCAATGGGCGAACGAGGCCTACACAGAGATATACTTGAAGTGCCTTCGGAATTCGGCAGCCTATGGCCACTTCAAAATCGAGGCGGATGAGTACCGCGTCCTCTGTACCTAATAAATTTAGTGACATCTATAAGGACGAGCCAGAACAGTGAACGCACACATATTCACCTCACTTACTCACCTAATTACGTAATTACGCCAAGACGAAGACACGTCCACTTGTCGAAACGCTGGCAAGCACCCTGAGGCTTTCCCCTCTCTTGTACACTTCCTAATTACGCAGTTGGCTAATCAGATTGACGGTAACAGTAAACGCACGAACATGAGCAACACTTGCGCATCTAATTATGGCAATTAGTTAACCAGACTGGCGACAACACTTACGCAAGACATGAGCAACACTTACGCAACTAATTAGGTAGTTAGCTTATCCGACCGCGGCAGCTCTTCCTTTCTTCTTCCCTCTTTCGCTTTTCCTTCTGCTTGCTTTTGGTTTCTTTCGGGGCTCATTTCGGCGCAGTTCGCTGCACAAGGCGGTGCATACAAAACGCACCCATTTCCACCGGGCACGAAGCAAAAAGCGGCCATTCTTTGGCTCGCACGCGCGAGTTGCGGCGCGCGCTGTCTGCCTTTATTTGCGCCGGCGTCGAGTGCGAACCGTGTGCGCGGGACCATGGCGCCCGCCGGGGAGTTGGCGCGCGCCCAACGCGCGCACAATGCCTCTGCGGACAATGCTTCCCCCTCGGACCCTTCTCTCGACTACATCTCCGCCCTGCGAACAGAATGAAATATACATGCGAGCCTGTATTATAGGCTGGCAGAGCAGTGTGCGTTCTGAGAGCGCCACAGGAGGTCAAAATAACAAAGCGCTGGGATGTACGGTGTCCCGTGAAACCTCTCACTGTGGGACAACAGAGCCGAGCGGAAAAGTACGGAGCACGGATATATATGTAATTTATACATGAATCGATCGCAGGCTTCCGTATTGAACGGAAGTAAGGATAAACAAAGTGCTTACGGCCTAGAGAAAGAAAATAACGCATATTGCGAAATGTAGAGCCTTGGACACCACAAAATGGCTCTGGAAGTACGTTTCGACATGCAGCCCTTACACGGTCAACCAGTACGCTTGGGTAGGTGAATGCAGGTTTTCCGGTTGACTTACGGAGGAAGCGCTGAACATTTTTTAAAGCGAAAGCCCTGCTTAATACGGTTACAGCAAGAGTCTTGTATGAAGCCTCGGAGTAACTCGGGTGAGCTCGGGTTAGTCCGGAGGAGCGTCGCAGCCAATGGGAGGACCCTCGGGTAAGTTCGGGGGAGCGTCGCGCCAGCTGTAGACAATAGGAGGGTGACCTCAAGTTCCCTTGCTTTCAAATGTCTACTCGGATTAACTACGTTATAACCATACCACTTTTTTCGGAAACATAGAAGATAGCATGCGCCAATGGCTGCTGTCATCATGCCATGTACACCTCTTCAAATTTATCCTCGTGGGCGCAGACATATTGCCACTGAACTGTGCCAGCAGCGTTCCGACTGGCGGATTCGCGGCAAATGCAAATCCGCACAATTTGCTAACAATGAAAAGGCGTAATGGTCTAAATCGCTAAACTAATGACGTATTGCAGTCACCCATCCCGGAACACTTATTTTCACTCCGTGAACCGAAACTTGGGTTTCATTGCGTGAATGAGATCCTGGATTTCAAACACCTATCAGGAGCAACCCACTCCGCAGCAGGTCACTCCATGTTGTCAAGACCCCCTATAGACCATTGTCAAGACAGCCTTGCACGACGCAGCTCGAAGCATGTCTTTTGTTCCAATAGCTGATTAGTACTTCCTGGCATCACAGCTAATTTCGCACGGATTGAGTGCGGCGAAATGACGATTGAGATACACCATAAGTTGGCTAATTCGTAACCTATTGAACGACAACCCTGACCTTGATATATCATGGACGGCTGTTCTTCCCTGCACGCTTTCCGAAAAGTGGCAAGGATTTTATTCCTATATAAATTCAATGTGAAATACGTAGGCACACTCTCACTTTCATAACATTGTCAAACTTGCAGAACAACACGAGGACAGAACTTTAGCGTGTCTCAAGATCTCGCACCAACCATAGATTTCGGATGATGCAGTCTAGCGTCCCGCAGGTATTGAATAATTTCCACTATACAAAAGAGAGTCTGAGTGAGCTTTCTAGAAATTATTTATGTGCGTTTTATGCATGATGGCTGTGAAGGTTCGTTCGTTCTTTCTTTTTATTTCATTTAGTTTCATGATGGATTATTTTCGTGCAACTAGCATCGCCGTTGCGATATCTTTGCGTATGCATTGCCTACCTATGCTAAAGCGTCCGCTTCCGTGTATTGGGAGGTGAGGCCAGTCACGTTACATACATGTGTTGTTCTTTCTATCTTGCGAACCACATCTGCGGGGCTTTTGCCCTCTCCACCAAGACAATTTTACATGTCAGAATTGATGAAATAAATGAAACTAAAACTATGACTGTGCTCTCGAGAAGTTAAAACAAGCTATAGACGACCACAGCCTCGGAAAGCTAAATTGAAACCGTGACTGTGGGATCAGAAAGCTAAACTAAAACTATGGCGTGGGCTCGGAACGCTTAACTATAAGTATGACTGTGGACTCGAAAAGCTAAAAAAAATATTTAACTATAGGCTCGGAAAGCTAAGCTAGAACTGACTGCGGGCTTGGAAACATATAGACTAAAGCGTAATTATGAGCGCGGAAAGCTAAACTAAAACTATGACTGTCCGCTTCGAAAAACACGGTCGATCCCTTTCCTTCATACAGGGCCTTGAAAAGTATTTACAAAATTAACAATACTTCCATACGGAGCGTAAGTGGACATTAAATACCTTGGCCTGTTTTCACATTCAGCACGTCATAGTCCAAACACATAAATTTAATACCTCAAAGGCATTGAGAAAGTTTTAACTGCGTCGTACAATAACTGCAGCTCAAAGAGATACGAAACGATAGTGTACAAATCACTAATCCGGTAGCTACTGGTCTACACTTCAACCGACTGGAATTTACACAAAGAACTCGACATTAATCAAATCTAGGTAATTCAGAAGAAAGGGAGTCCCTTAATATGCCACAGGTTTGGTACGGATTTTTCGCCTTCCACAGCGCTTTCATCGCTTGGCTTGAAAAAGGTTGCTCGCAGTTCGACGACGCACTGATTCACTAAAGTTTATGCATTCGACAATTAACTTCTTATGCCGGATTTCTTCAAATCTTTACCTAATTCTGGCTAAACCATCTAAAACTAGAAGCCACCATCACCTAAACATATAGCGCCTAATTTTGCCCGCACATGAACACTTTTAAGTACAGTTTCTTTTCGCGTGTAATCGAATCCTGGAATTCTTTGCCTCTTCATACTCGTTCTCTTCCTTTAATCTTTTTTTAGCTGCTATTGAATAGTTCCAGCTGTTCTTTTTGCATTTGGTTTGTGTTTGTTCATAATGTCTCTACTATTTGCCACTGTTATGTTCCTCGTTAGACACTATATGCTTTTCGCACCCACACATGCAACCTAATAGGGCAGCTGTATACGTACAAATAAGAAATGCATCCCATAGTGATCACAAAAACTAGCAAAAGCGTGTTGCTGCATTTCATTGCTTCTAGCCCTTTTTTTTTTCTTTATTCGTTCTATTTAATGCAATCTTTCCTGCCTTATTCCTCTTTTTGGATGTTTGTGTGTACGGCTTGAAAGATAATTGCACCTTGAACACTGCCGTCATTTCGCGTGCGAATTTTCGCAGTGCTCAACAGGAGTAGGAAATGCCCGGCTGAAATCTAGCGGAAACCCTCCGACACCGCATTTAATCTCGGCACGCCATTCAAGCTGTAACGAACTTGTAGCCACACAGAATAAGGGAAGGAAAAAAAGAGGAAAGTGGCGGGGAAAGACGAAACACGAGCGAATGTAGAAAGAACGGATAGAAAGAAAACGGTGACAAGGAAGGCAAAATCTTGTCTTCCTATATACACTCCGAAGTGGAGGAAAATTGAGAGAAAGAAAGAAAGAAAGGAAGGAAGGAAGGAAAGAAGGAAGGAAGGAAGGAAGGAAGGAAGGAAGGAAGGAAGGAAGGAAGGAAGGAAGGAAGAAAAAGGAAAGAAAGTAAGGAAGAAAAGGAAAGAAAGAAAGGAAGAAAGGAAGAAAAAGGAAAGAAAGTAAGGAAGAAAAGGAAAGAAAGAAAGGAAGAAAGGAAGAAAAAGGAAAGGAGGGAACGAAGAAAGAAAGAAAGAAATAAGGAAAGAGAAAGAGTGAAAGAAAGAAAGGATGAAAAAAGGAAAGTCAGGAAGAAAAAAGGAAATGAATGAAGAAAGAAAGAAAGAAAGAATGAAAGGAAGAAAGAATGGAAGAAAGAAAGAATGGAACAAAAAGGAAAAGAAGAAAGAAAGAAAGGAGAAAATGTTAAGAAGGCAGAAATCCACAGAGTAAAGGAAGAAAAAGAGGATAACAAAGGAATTAGAGAAAGAAGGACACGTAAAGAGAAGTGAAGGACGACAGAAATAATAAAGTACTAAAGAAAAAATCTTTCATTGCATAGGAACGTTCACGATGTTGAATTAGATGTATACAGGTGATATAACTGCTTGCTGGATCCCTGCCGCGCGCTGTATAAATTGTCACTACTGAATGGAGCATAGTAACGTATATACATCCACTCGCAAGAAACGACGGCAATGCTCAGTGGATCATATATATCGAAAGCGACGGTGAGGAGGAATCAGCTTATCTGTACAGTGACGACAACGCCGGCGCAGAAGTGCTCAGTGTGATGTCGGCTCAACCTGTACTCGCCGTCATAACAGTATTTCAGCGCACGAGCAACTGATAAACGATACAGTGAATCACACACAGCCATGCGGTGTACTTTGATCAATGGGCTCAGCGTTTCCGCAGCCTCCTCCCCACCCGAGACGCTGCATACTGGCGAGTGGCCTCTTCAGACCAGGGGCGTTGTGTTGTCCCACTACTCAGAGATCGCAAGTGATCCACCACCACCACAAGCAGCGTTTGAGTCTGCGAGCGAACAGACTCCATTACTCACCGCGTAAACAGGAAAGAGCCCAGCGAGGACATCCGGGCATTTGTTGTGTCGACTGACATGCGGCCGTCGCCACTCTCGCTGCGTGCACTTGTCGCAGCTACCGTGCGCTCGTTTACTCATACAGCCTTCCCCCTGTCGAGCGACAGCCTCCGTGCATCGATTGTTTTGTCGCCAGCAGTCACCCCTCACCGCGACCAGACTTGCGGGCAACGCGGTTTTTTTTGTAGATCACGGCGGCCTTTCGTCACTCGCCCGGGGCCTCGCTAGTCCAGTTCGCTCAGCATGATTCGCTGACCGCCTGGCCGTGTGCTTGGGGAAATTGTAAAATGCTTCATCGCTACACCGTACTGGTTGGCGCCGCCCATCACTGTGTCGGACGCGGCGAGCCGACTGTCGCGCCTAGTGATGCACTACTGAAACGCAGCTTTTCACTCATTTATCAACTTCCATCTACGGCGCGAACAGATCAGATAAGCAGTTACCTGCGTCTCGTTACATCAGATAAGATTAACCTGCGTGCAATATCGCCGCGAGACGAGCCGACGAACAAGCAAAGCAAAACCATGCATGAGCCAACCAAGCTAGACGTATCCTTTCGCACGTCTGCTCGGTTTAGCTATACGTTAAAACCCTACCAATTTTTGTTTTCATATTGTATCACCGCATTCTTGAGTAATGTTTTGTATTTTCATGCATTCCATTCCCTTCTGTAATGCCCTGCTGCCCTGAAGGCAGGTAATAAATAAAGTCGCGATCGCCGGGTTCCCGAGAAGACGCGTAGCAGGATCGATGCCTCTTAATGAGGGACGCTGCGCAAGGAATCAAGCAGGTAAAACCAACATGTCTCGTGCAACCTAATGACGGGGTCGTTAGTATACGAGGCCTTCGGCCCAAGCAATTAACGGGTGTCTAACGAAGCGTGATGCCTTTTCCTGCTTCTGAACTCAAGGCCATGGCCTCCTGGTGACATGTTTGAACAGTGACCCCTTGAACTTGACAGAAGACAAAAACGGCCAAGGAACGAAAGGCGGGGGCGGACACTAGCTGGTTCATATTTCTTTTATTTCGCAAATAAATCCCTCAAATATTGAGGATTCACGGTAATGACGACGATGTCAGGTCATCTTGTTGAAGCGTGTGTATAAACCTCTCTTGCCTCATTCTACTACTTACATATATCTCACAGAAATCTGCTCGTTCCAATATAAACCACAGCGACACCTAAATAAATTACGTATGTGTTGGCAACGCGGTATCATTCGAAGCAGTCCATGCCTTTGCCGGAAGTGACATGTGGAGCTTGAGGGACCTATGCGCGATTCACACAGACGAACGTGGTCTGGTGACGTACCGTACCTCCAGCCAATGGGATTTCTCCGCTGTGGTGACGTCATTGATGACGCCATTGCCCGCCAGCCAATGAGGGATTTTCTGGAGAACGCCAGGTGATCACCGCAGGCTTTTTGCTCCGGTGAGGCTTCTATGCATCCGCATACGAAGTCGCTCATCTACTTTCAGTTACGTGTTGCAAAAGCTTCGAGACGCCTCCGTTCGAGTCTTCTCCAATTTCTCCACAGCGAGTTTATGCGCGATTTTCCATTTGAGGTCAGCAACAACGTTGGTCAGCTAGCGGACTAAGGCTTCTATCCACTTTTTGTTCATATACATTCTGGAAGTGGCGCGGAGCGGGGGGTACAGAATTTCGATGTAACCTAAGCTGATATGCGTGTGACAGTCGCCACGCCGACGGGGACTCGCGTTACACGGGCGGCGCAGGTCGCGTCGCAGGAAACAACTTATGCTCGAGCGGCGCAATCAGATATGCAAACTGATGCCGAGGGCGCCTCGCGGCCGCCCGACACGAAAAACATGCGCGGTGTTACACTGTATCTCATCTCGAGCCGCTTCTCAGCACGCGTGTTGTGAGGCGCCTCCCATCCATGGGCTTCTGGCGGTGTATATCAGTGTGTGAGGTGTATATACAGCGCAGCTTTAATGCTTGTATGCGTATATAAAGCGAAAGCCGTGATGAGTTATGCTCGAATGCGGTGAAATGCAGGGATGTCGTTGCGTTCCAAACATGGCTAAGCGCGAATAGTGTCTCCATTTAATATATGCTTGTTTTATGCTTCACCAGAGGCGTCTCTCTGTCACATTGTAAACAGGAATGCGTCTATATGGGAGTAAAAAAGGGAGTAAGCTGTCATCTAGAGCACACCCTTTAATTGAGGGGCAGGGTAATCCCTGTCAAGGTATAGCGAGTTTATGAAGAAGAAAAAGTGGACAAAAAAAATCTGCTGCATTGTTCCGTCACACACAGGTAGTTTACACTCACAAAGAAAAGACCACGAGAGAAGTCGTAAAAGCCTTTCACATAGCGAAGGAGCAACAGAACTGCATCAGTAAACCGTCCAATAGTCTGTCCGATGTGGAGCTCGCGTTTCTTGGCGGTTTGTGAGCGTGGTGCGCATCTTTTTTGAGTTTTCTTTGTATGTTTTCTACTATGATCACATGTCAACCATGCCTTCGATTCTCTATAAACGCCAGGCTTTGTGTATGAAGCCTTAGTCGTGAGTCAGCGCTTGTCCTGTGTCTACCTTTCTTCTTGTTCGTCGTTTTTTCTTTATTTTTGCTTTGTGTTATAGCATCGTGAACCCATACTAACTCGCCCAACTCAACGTTTTGTTACACTTGTTTAACGTTAACCCTTAATTATAACTCACATTCGACACGTATTGTACAGGCGCCCAAATCTTTACCTGGCGCGCGCGAGCGGCGACTTTTCCGTGCGTCAGCGCCGTACGACGGGGCGAGGCTGGAAACAGCCTGAGGCTAAGCGCATGCGGACAAAGCGCGCTCAGCTGGGCCCATCGTCTGCTAGGCTGTTCCCTCTTATGGACGTCACCCCCCGTTATCGCACTTGAGACGATTAGGCAGCGTGAGTAGGCGAATGGTTTTGCTCGCATTTCAAATTTCGAAGATCAGCGTCGTTGCAACCAAGGAAAAAAAATAAATAAACGATAAATCACGCTCAAACGATCTATCACGCGAGAAACCAAAGAACATGGCTCGTTCGTTTGTAACCTGCTGACGTAAACGCTTTTTTCATGTCTAGAAAAAAAGAGGGCGGTTGTCGACACACTGCGTTATTTAGGCTTCAGCGCGGCGGCGCAGCTGTAAGACAGCTGTGAGACTTCAGTGAAGCTGCTCTACAGGCCGTGCTCGCGGGAGCTTCTAGCTGCTACCAAAATGCCACCCCGTATACCTCAAACGAAGAGACTTCGAATTATAGGAATGTCAATAGGCGGCTCATCGCAGAAGGAAATTGCTAAAGCAACTGGAGTGGCTCCAGCTTCTGTGGGCAGAATAATACGTGCCTACCGGGACGAAGAACGAATCGGAGATGCTCCTCGCTGCCTCACCAGAAAAACAAGCGAAGAAGAAGACTTGCAGATTCTTGCCTGCGCTAGTGACAACCCGTTCATCACAGCGGGGGAAGTAAGGGCTGCCCTCGGCCTTAATGTATCAGATGAATTAATTAGGCAAAGGCTAAGGGAAGCAGGAATCAGAAACAGGACAGCTGCGCAGAAGCCTCTACTTTCCGACAGTGCCAGGGCAAAAAGGCTCGCCTTTCCTCACGAACATCTCCAATGGACCGTCGACGATTGGCGAAACGTTGCGTTTACAGATGAGAGCACCTTCTGCTCTCAGTGGGACCAGAAACAAAAAGTATACCGGCCAATAGCAAAAAGGTAAATCAATAACTTTTGTCTTTCTCTCGTGGCTTGTTTTATTGTCCACGATATTACTATATTACTACCCACTGTCATTAATTCGCATTAAATACTGCTTTTTTTTTTAAGGTATGATCCCCGTTACATCCACGACGTCAAGGCAAGTGGCCGAACATCTGTGAACGTGTGGGGGGTCATCACGAAGGATGGCCTCGGGCCTCTTCACCGCATTGATGGTCGGCTGTGCTCCACAACATATATTGGCATCATTGACCACCAGCTACTTCCTCACGTGCTGGATGGACCCTACAGAGATGGTGATTTCCTGCTGCAGCATGATCTTTCACCGATCCACACGGCGCACGCAGTGACCGCACACCTCGAAAACCTTGGAGTGATGACGCTAGATTGGCCTCCCAAGGGCGCAGATATGAACATTATTGAAAATGTTTGGGGCATTTTAAAAGTCAACATGTCAAAAATGGACCTCCATACCGCTACTACGGATGAGTTGTGGGAGGCCACCAGCAGACAGTGGGAAGAGCTGAAGGCCGACAGCCACCTTGTGCCGGCGCTCTACGACTCCCTGCCACGACGCATGTCTGCCGTGGTCAGGAATGACGGTGACTTCACCCGCTACTGAACGACCTGTGTGCGCCCATTATTGGTCACACCATTGCTTTTGTTTCTTAGCATTTGAGCAAGAATGAAGCGCAGAGTAAAATGGTTTACGACCTCAATTTTCGTTATTTCACTGAGATGCATGCAAAGTGCTGCAATATATATTTAAGACTAACACAGAATATTTCTTACGATCCTCACAAATAATGCGCGAGACAGGCCGAGTTTTTAGCAGCTTCCCTTTGCGATTACATCCCGTCTTGTTTGTCTTTCCCCTTGACGTATACGGGGAGCATTTTGATAACTGTCGCAAACTGCCGTGAACGCGTCGTGCAGAGCAGCATCACTGAAGTTTCCCCACAGCGGTCTTAAAGCTTCACAATTTCTTTCTCTATGGCTTCACCTCCGCTCGGAAGCATATAGAACGCAGTGTGTTGAAAACTGCCTTTTTTTTCTAGACATGAAAAAAGCGTTTACGTCAGAAAGTAACAAACGAACGAGCCATGTTCTTTGGTTTCTCGCGTGATAGATCGTTTGAGCGTGATTTATCGTTTATTTAATTTTTTTTTGCTTGGTTGCAACGACGCTGATCTTCGAAATTTGAAACGCGAGCACCCAGCATCCCCGCCGCGGTGGCTCAGTGGTTAGGGCGCTCGACTACTGATCCGGAGTTCCCGGGTTCGAACCCGACCGCGGCGGCTGCGTTTTTATGGAGGAAAAACGCTAAGGCGCCCGTGTGCTGTGCGATGCCAGTGCACGTTAAAGATCCCCAGGTGGTCGAAATTATTCCGGAGCCCTCCACTACGGGACCTCATTCTTCCTTTCTTCTCTCATTCCCTCCCTTATCCCTTCCCTTACGGCGCGGTTCAGGTGTCCAACGATATATGAGACAGATACTGCGCCATTTCCTTTCTACAAAAACTAATTATTATTAAACGCGAGCAAAACCATTCGCCTACTCACGCTGCCTAATCGTCTGAAGTGCGATAAGGGGGGGGGGGGGGGGTGACGTCCATAAGAGGGAACAGCCTAGCAGACGATGGACCCAGCTGAGCGCGCTTTGCCCGCATACGCTTAGCCTCAGACTGTTTGCAGCCTGGCCCCGTCATACGGCGCTGACGCACGGAAATGTCGCCGCTCGCGCACGCCAGTTAAAGATTTGGGCGCCTGTACATGCTTATGCCCTTTCTCAGCTGCCGCTTGCTTCGGCTCCACGAAGCCTTTTATGCGTTGCATATTGCAATCACTCAGTTCAGCCCTTGGGCGCGGCCGGGCAGCCACCAAACCACGTGACGTGACATCACGACAGCCGGAGGAAAAGCTGGGCCCCAACTGGCGCGGTCGCGCGCGGCCGCAGCCACCACCTGACTCCCGCTCCTCCCGCTAGGGGCGCTGCGCTATGAGTGACGTCACGGCATATGTATAAAAGAGCTGCGCTCCTTCGCCGGGACAGTCTTATACCCCTTTCACACGGGCATTTGGAGGGCCCTCGAACCGATAGTCTATCGACTCAAAGGCGATCGAGCGCTGCTACACGGGCAGTTTCAATGGCGGTCGAGTCAATAGCTTATCGAGTCAACGGAGCAGCACGGAACTCCATCGAGATATGCAACGCATTCTTGGCTTAACCAAGCTAAGCCTGGCCATTTTTTCTCACTCAAAAGAGTATCCGCTTCGGCACGGACAGCCGCGGTGCTCTCATTAAGACGACATTGCGCGCTTCAAAAATCGGTACTATTGCAGTCCAGGTCTTCTCGCACGAGTTTCGCGTGCTGCTATGCTGCGGTTCGTGCCGCCGTTAGTCCCTTTCTCAGCAGTTAGTCCGTTGAGTTTGCGTACGGCACGCATTTATGACAAGAGGAGCGTAAGGACTAACGGGGGGTTTTGAGGAATAAAGTTGTCTTTGCTCCCAGGCTAGGCCGATTTTTCCTTAGAGTGTGGAGTCGTTTGTACTGGCCCGGATGATATTAGTGATCATAGTAGTAGTGATGATATACAAGGATGGATGGAAACAGCTTTACTGGGCCAACAGAAAAGGCCGCCTGGGTGGTCTGCTACGTATAATTCCATCGTGTTTTAGGACGAAGATACATCCGAAGTTACATGTTAGGAACTTTGCGCACCTGCATGTGAGAGTGGTTTACATGCCAGCATTTTTACTTGATACTCCGTATCTTCATATCTCTCTCTCTCTCTCTCTCTGTGTGTGTGTGTGTGCGTGTGTGTGTGTGTGTTTGTGTGTGTGTGCGTGTGTGTGTGTGTGCGTGCGTGTGCGCGCGCGCGCGCGTGTGCGTGCGTGTGTGTGTGTGTGTGCGCGCGCCCGAAAGGCCTGTTTGTTGACTGAACGGGCATTTCACGCATTTCACGCTTAGTTCTTTGCTAATTGAGCCGACACAGCCCGAAGGCTTTCACTCCATTCGCGTGTATTTCGTTTCTTTGCGTTCGTGTAAGAGCACTTACACAAGGCCGCAAGGCGTTTATGTGGCAGGCAGATGTCATCGCTTGCGTCAGCCGCGTTCCTTTCCTCTTTGTCAAAAATTACTATACGAACCAATCACCCCAATTAAATACCTAGCAGATTTAAGAAATTTCTTTTTTAATTTTGTGAGACTTTATGGTGTGCAGTTCTTGTAGCCTTGTTTGCATGTCGTCGGCCACGCATCATGTCACGAAATTTACTCACCGTTGAGAAGCATCGCGTACCACGCTTGTTCTGGTATCGTCGAATGTTAATCTTGCCATGTGTGGAGTCAGCGCTGAAATGTTTCTACACCAATTCTCTTGTATGACCATCCTGCTTCTGAAAGTGACTGAAGTTAAGGTGTGCCAACGGTGAGGATCTGCGGAACACTGTTTCCGTACTGTGTTCTTGCTCTGGTCAGTTGAAGCCCGTGGCAACACGGCGCGCGCTTCGTTTTGCAATATTTAAGCAATAATTATGCCCTCCTTGATAAGTTCGCGAGCTTATCAAAGAGGGTGCAGTTATTCAGTGCAGCCGTGTGCTTCATTTGCTCGTATGGAGGCTAATGAGTATTTACTCTCGTAATTGAAATCTACTTATCTTGACGTATTCTCCCAGCAAAGTGTATGAACTTACTGAGCACACGCCTTTTGACGTTTTGCTGCCTAAGAGAATATCCGCTCATCATTTCGGGTCAGAATTAGAAACCGTCTATACTGCCTCATTTTCCACAATTAAAAGTCACTGGTTCCATGATTTTAAGCTTCAGGCAACGGTGTCAGAGGAAATGGCCAAGGTGGCAATGTCTGCCGGCCTTCAGCTAATTATGACGTAACTCAGAAGTACCTTCGAAAAGCGTCAATTAGCAGTCTCCGTTGCCGCCCTGTTTTCTTCTTTAGTCCTCCGGCGTCTGACCTCGTCACTGCGGGGTATAATTGCAAACCCCTTTCGCGCAATGCAACAATGTTGTCACATTGCCTCCAATCACCGATTCATACAAGTTCTGCTCCAAACGCAGTCCGCACACCAGTTAGCCGCGATGCGCAACGCGCGGGAGCCGGTATTTCCGGACGAAGTGCCGGACCACCGCCGCACACAAACAAACGCGATTAACGACCGCTTTCCGCGCGAGCTGCAAATGAGACCACGCAACACGGCGCCAATCTCGCTCAACCATCTCGGGCACCGCCAGCGGCGCCGACGGCAGCGCACGCGTCGTACTGAACTGTGCGCACACACACACACACACACACACACACGCATGAGCGGACCAACACCCTCTAAATACTTTCTTTGAGAGGGTGTTGAGCGGACACGCCGCGAGGCTTCGTTCACAATGCGCCCGCACGCACGCACGCGCGCGCGCGGGCGCCGGGCCTGGCCGGGCGCTGACGGACGGAGGAACCCCGATATCGGTCGGCTCGCGTGCATAAACCCGGCCGGGGTTGCCGAGGGCCGTCGCGCGGTAATTGGCTCGGCAGGGGTGGCCAACACGCTCGGCATGACCCTGATACCCCGTTACGGACTGGAAGGAACCCTCCCTCTCTGCACGCGCGCCGTTAAATGGAGCCCTTCCCCCCCTCCCTCGCGACGGGGAAGAAACAGCAGCCCGCCGATTGTACGAGCGGCGACTGCCGGAGCTCGACACAAAGCGCAGTGGAAAGGAGAGGTCAGTCCCGCTGAGGAGGAGGAAGAGGGGAAGGGCGAGCAGTAAAGGTCGATCCGCCGCCGTCAAGCGGGCCGCGGATCGGGGTCAGCGCGCGCTACAGCACGCATCGAGCGGCAATCGCAGCGGAGGGAGAGCGCAGCGCGTTTCTCCCGCGGTGGCCGCGGGTCGAAGGGAGTGGGTAAAGGCGGTAGCGGCCCTGGAACGGGCCGAGGTCTAGTCCCGCCGATAAACGATAACCGCTGCAACAGGGCGTCAGTCAGGTACTGCCGCAGGAAGCACTCAGCGACAACTGATCACGAACCGCAGGCACGACTGTACTTACAAGCCCGAAAAGGGGTATCGGCAGTCTGTTCAGGATGCCGGTAAATGACCATTAAGACCGCTAGCGAGGCACATGCGGTCGGGGGCTGAGAGCAGATCGTCGTGGTTACTTTCCATACCGTTGCTGCCTCCCTGCAATGAGCGACAAAGCTCCAGCCTGGCAATGCTGAGCTTTGTCACACGCAGCGGTGTGTGACTGAGAGTGGCGCCATATGCACTTCTAAATAGCGCACAGCTTGCGAGCCAGGGAGTTATAAACGCGCGACGTCATGCGCTGGCTGTCTGTGACCATTTGTGTGACGAAGCTGTGACACCAGCCTGGGCAGCTTGCTCAGGCCACTCAGACTGCCTGCCTTATTTATAATCAATCTCGCAAGTCGTTTGCAGCGCTGTGAAGGCTGCGGCGATCTGAGCCAATCAGAACGGCGTGCGCTGCAAAACATGTCCCTCTTGTCACCTCACCCCTCGACCGGTGGCTCCATCACCGGGAAGGAAAGAGCACCATTGTACAGTTGCTGCGCGCAGAAGACGGCCGACTCGGCGGACGCCATGTTTGCAAATCGCTGCACCGCTTTACAGTGCGCCTCCGCAGAGCTGTCTTTGCGAGGACTTTCTCTGCTAACTTAACGAGCGAATGAAAAGATAGCATTGCTTTCCAAACACCATCCTGAATTTCCTTTTCAATTGCTGCAATAATTGTTTGAAAGATACAACTCGGCTAAAATATCATTTGATTGACTATTTCTTGTGTTACTTGGCCCTGATTGGACGAGAGAGCTCTACTTTTCACAGTGCTGCAAACAACTTGTGAGATGAATAATAGGTGATTAACCCAGACTCACCTTCGGTGGTGTGTCGTCACCAGCGCTTTCATCAGGAGCCGGAGATCCTGCTCGAGAACGAGCCACATGGCATACAATAAGGACCTCTTTAAAAAGTGGCGAATGCAATTAACGATATCCCGAACAGCGCAACCCGTGCCTGATTTCCAACAAGGAACCCAGATAATGTAATAATAATAATAATAATTGGTTTTGGAGGGAAAGGAAATGGCGCAGTATCTGTCTCATATATCGTTGGACACCTGAACCGCGCCGTAAGGGAAGGGTAAAGGAGGGAGTGAAAGAAGAAAGGAAGAGAGAGGTGCCGTAGTGGAGGGCTCCGGCATAATTTCGACCACCTGGGGATCTTTAACGTGCACTGACATCGCACAGCACACGGGCGCCTTAGCGTTTTTCCTCCATAAAAACGCAGCCGCCGCGGTCGGGTTCGAACCCGGGAACTCCGGATCAGTAGTCGAGCGCCCTAACCACTGAGCCACCGCGGCGGGGGCCCAGATAATGTGCAGAATTATAGGTCAGACTCGGCGTCATCGTTACACGGTTTTGATGTTTGTAAACAAACACAGGTGCCGATGATGATACTAGCCCCAAAGCGTTACCGGTAACGATATACGAGACAGATACAGCGCCATTTCCTTTCCCTAAAAACCAATTATTATTATCACTCTAAACAAGAATACGTCTAAATCGGGGTGCAGAGAGAGTAAACTGTCTTCTATAGCGCACTCGCTTTTATAAAAGGGTGTGCGCTGGAGGACTACTTCCTCTCTTTTTACTCATTTCTGTGTAGAGCGTATCAATTGTGCGGCGTTTGGAAAGGTTTGCGCTGGGGCAGACAACACGTGTCTCGTCGGTATTGTTAAAGCAGCGCGACAAGCGAAGCATTCTGCGCAGTGTTTGATACGGCGCCGCTGCAGTGATGCGCTAGCTTTCGTTCAAAAATCGCAGTGTTGCCAGAACAAAAAGCGCTCGACCAAACCGTATATATTATATACGCGCCGTTAAAGGGACACCGAGGTCAACTTAGTGCAGCTCTTCTCCTTTACAAAAATTGATCACATGGCTATTCAGGTATGTTAGTGTTTGTCTGGCGGTGAAAGAGCCATGCATTGGTATGAAAACTGTATTTACCGGAGTACCCGGGTTCGAACCCGATCGTAGCGGCTGCGTTTCGATGGAGGCGAAACGCAAAGGCGCCCGTGTGCTGTGCGATGTCCGCGCACGTCAAAGATCCACAGGTGGTCAAAACTATTACGGAACCCTCCACTACAGCACCTCATTCTTCCTTTCTTCTATAGTCTCTCCTTTGTCCCTTCCTTTGCGGCGCGGTTCAGGTGTCCGCCGAGTTAAGTGAGACAATTACTGCGCCACTTACTTTCCTCAAAAACCAATTTAAAAACCAGTTTAACATAATTTATTTGTTTCGGTCACTCAAATCCAATGCTTATCGTCGGTACGGAAAGGACTCCATGACCACCATTCGAAAATGGTTGGCGATGCAGCCTATGGTACAAGAGAGACACGAAGAAAATTTGTCGCAACGTCTTTGAAGATCGAACCCGATCGCGGCGGCTGCGTTTTTATGGAGGAAAAACGCTAAGGCGCCCGTGTGCTGTGCGATGTCAGTGCACGTTAAAGATCCCCAGGTGGTCGAAATTATTCCGGAGCCCTCCACTACGGTACCTAATTCTTCCTTTCTTCTTTCACTCCCTCTGTTATCCCTTCCCTTACGGTGCGGTTCAGGTGTCCAACGATATATGAGACAGATACTGCGCCATTTCCTTTCCCCAAAAAACCAATTATTAATTATTAAGATTGCTTTTGAAAATTACCGCTGGTGGCGACACTATAGAACTTATATGCGCAAGGTCATTCTCTACTTTACATTCATTGATCCATGGGAGTCCTCATACCACTCCTGACGCAGTGGTGCAGCGGTTAAGCGAGGCGCGCCACTGCCTTGCGATGGCAGGCGCTCCCAGCGGTGGGCCTGTGAGACCTGTATATAGGTAGGTCGCTCTTCCCGAGCGACCCATCATTAATTCGACTGCCACGGTGGGCAGTTTGCTCACTATCCGGTGACCAGGTTGTGATGACGCTGCGAGCTCACGGGACCTAGGTGGCTCACGTGCCTCCTAGTTTGCTCTCCGGGCACCACCTGCCAGAGTCATGCTTGCGATTTTTCACTCACAACGCCAACGCCGACAACGTAGACATCGGATTTTCTGGAGGACGGCACAGCACAGGCTTGCGCTGTGCATTCCACGTCGTCGTCTTCACGAACTTCCGTCTGCGGTGCGAACAAATCAGATTAGGTTAACCTCGACCAGAGCTTAACCTGAGTCTAATGTAGTCGTCAGACGTGCCGGCCACCCATCGAAGCAAAAGCATGAGCCAAACAGACTAAACACATGCTTTCGCACGTCTACTCGCTCTAACTACGTTAAAACCCTACCAATTTTTTTCTTGTTGGCCTTGGTAGGAATTCACTGCTACTACTGGCCAGCATGACAAACGAAAACTGGAAAGACGGACAA
Source organism: Amblyomma americanum (assembly GCF_052857255.1). Classification (NCBI taxonomy): domain Eukaryota; kingdom Metazoa; phylum Arthropoda; class Arachnida; order Ixodida; family Ixodidae; genus Amblyomma; species Amblyomma americanum. The sequence continues at coordinate 172,702,240 of NC_135499.1, read as the reverse complement.
TTGGGATATATCGGCCGCCTTCTTCAAAATTGGCGCGAGCTAGCGAACATAATGTAGGCTATATTTGTGTTGGGGCGCGAATTAATGGCAGGATGCCTTATTTCTTTTTCAAACTGTTTATTAACAAGGTCAAGTTTAGAGCGATTACATGGGTGCGTACGGTCCAGCATCCATCTTGCGTCTTTGTGGCATTCACGCAGACGAGAGCCTGACAGTCAGCCACAAGGGTGAACTCTATTCCAATCAAGAACGGTCTAAATCTCTCGTCGGTCCACACGATTGCCAGCAGCTCCAACTTACTCGAATGGTAGAACCTCTCAGCTGGGCTGGTCTTTTTGCTGACGTAGTAGACGGGGTGTAGGACGTCATTCTCGTCCGCTTGAAGGAGAATGCCCGCCAACCCGTTAGCACAGGCGTCGGTGTGCACCTCTGTTCTCGCCTTCGGATTGTAGAGCTGCAGCACTGAATGTGGTGTCAGTGCGCTCTTCAGGGCCTGAAATGCGTCCTCCTGATCCTGGTCCCAGTGAAATGCCTCGCCTTTTCGAGTTAACCGACTCAGCGGCTCGCTCAGTGCTGCGTAGCGCGGGACAAAGCGTCTGAAGAAGCTGGTAATGGTCGATGGCGTATGTCGAAGGTATAACACGTTGACGCAATGAGTAGCGCTGCAGTTGAAGACCCAAGCGATTCGTGGGATAACGTCATCGCCGACAAACTGGACATGTGGATGACAATCAGTTTGCATGACCAAGCTTTGATAATTCAAAGGTCAGACGAAGAGATTCGTCGGATAGCTACCACTCTAGAGAAAAAGTCATGCGATCGCACTGCAGAAGAACGCGCCTTGGCACAGAACTTCGTGCTGAAGGAGGAACGGCTGTTTCGCGAAACAGAGGCAAACGGCAAGAAAAAGTTGCTCTACGCTATGCCTAAGACCATGCGGAAAAGCCTTTGTGTGAAATTTCAAGGCTTGGAAGGTCACTTCGGGCTTGATCGGACAATTGCAAAGATCAGCGAAACATACTGGTTCCCAGGGATGCGCAGGTACGTCCGTGAGCACATCAGACGGTGTTTTGAGTGCCTGATCTGCAAGGTGCCAAGTGGCAAGGAAAAAGGACTCCTGCACCCCATCCCTCCTGGGCGGCGACCTTTCGAGACCATTCATGCAGATCACCTGGGCCCATTTGTGAGAAGCAAAAAGGGAAACAAGTACATCCTTGTCGTCATCGACAACCTGACAAAGTACGTGAGGCTCTTCCCTTCACGAGACACATCGGCAAAAAGTGTGATAAAGTCTTGTGAGGACTTCACCTTTAGTCACGGTCTGCCGGAAAGGATAATAACCGACCGAGGAACGTGCTTCACATCAAAGGCATTTGAGGAATTCTGCAAAGCCAGGGGTATCCAGCACGTGCTGAACTCAAAGAGACACCCTCGCGCGAACGGTCAAGTTGAGAGGGTCAACCGAACCCTTGTTCCGACCATCATGACCACCATGGACGGAAACGACCAGCGAGAATGGGACATTGGATTAAAGGGCGTCGAAGCTTTCCTCAACACGTCCTACAACAAGAGTACCGGAAGGACTCCGTTCGAGGTGCTTTATGGCTACAACCCGAATTTTCACGACGGAGCGTTGCGTGAGATTGCAGAGACAGAAGATAATGTCGCCTGGACGAATCCAGAACAACTTTAAGCTGAAGTGCGAACGCGTATACTGTATTCTGAGGCAAAGTACAAGAAAAGGTTCGACATGCGTCACTGCAGTGGAGACGCGCTCAAGGCTGGCGACGTAGTCGTCATGCGATGTGCGCCAGATCACACCGGCGAGTCGACAAAGACGCAGCCTCGCTACAAAGGGCCGCTGGTTGTCAGCGAAGTTAAACCAAACGACACGTATGGAGTCGCGGCACTGAATGGGACACGAAGCAGGCACTACGCAACAACGGCTCACATCCGTTCGCTAACAATATGGAGCTGCTTGAGGCCTTCTTGTATTCTACCCTATAGATACAGTCCGCGTGCTTGTTTCCTTGGTCTTCTGAGTTAATTGCAGGATATATAGTCTCAGTAATTCCAGGAACTGCACAAAGAGCACGTCACAAGCATTGCGGTCGAATCAGCAGATGGCGAAAGCTCTCTTTCGCGCCATCGATGTTCAGATTATTTCACGAGTGCAAACTGAAGATGCAAACACTCGTCATTTTCAAATGTCGTTTTCAAGTGGCAGGGGCTGATTTATGGGGGCAGTCGCCCTTCCACACGAGTAATTTTACTTAGGACAACTATGCTGAAGCATATTTTTAACGCAGTAGCGTTAGGGAGTTCGTGTCGAGAAAATCCGACGTTGGCGTCGGCGTCGCTGAACGTGAGTGAAAAATCCCCGAAAAATCCTCAGAGAATCAACCCAGGAGGTATGTGGCTCATCACAACCCGCCCACCGTGGCAGGTGGCAGTTAAATTAATGATTGGTCGCGGGAGGTTGCCGGGAAGAGCACGGCCGGACTAGAGCGGCGGTAGCGCGCGTCGCCGCCTTTCCTGACCGGCCGTGCAGAAGAGCAGCCTTGATCGCGCAAGTCCCACCGGTGGCACATCGCTTAACCGCCGCACCATTGCGCCAGGAGGGGCATGAGAGCTCCCATGGATCTATGAATGTTAAGTAGAGAATGCTCAATTCTGCACATGTGGGCATTATCCCATTACCAGTCGCGTCATACCCTTAAAGCGGAGCTTAATTAAGTGCCCATTCCAATTTTTTCTAGCAAAAAATAAAAGAAATGCACGGTTCAAATAAGACCGCCCTACTCCCACCCCATCTTCCTAACCGCCTCCTCCAATAGCGACCCATAAATCCGCCCCTGTTGTGTGGGCTGATTTCTAAGGCGCCTTTTGTTTTGCGGCCACGATGAGAACTTCGGCATGGATGGGCGATTTGGTAAAAATCGAATTATGCAGCTCCATGCGTGCATCATTTGATGCTAATGAAATGCTGATAAGTGTGCATTTTCTCTGAATACGACGGACTCTATACGTAGTGAGCGTTTGTCCCAGTGTTCTTCCATGTCCTTAATTCGTGTTTGCATCCCCGGATTTTTGCCTAATCCCTCTTCCCGCAATTATCCCGACAGTATATGTCGCTCAGTTTCTTTACGCAGCAATAATAATAATAATAATAATTGGTTTTTAGGGAAAGGAAATGGCGCAGTATCTGTCTCATATATCGTTGGACACCTGAACCGCGCCGTAAGGGAAGGGATAAAGGAGGGAGTGAAAGAAGAAAGGAAGAATAGGCACGACAACCTCTAACATAACATGCACTGTGGCATCATAACTGGGGTAAGGAGATTATTTGTGCGTCCGGTTGACGAATCATGTAAGGGATCCCGAAAAGGTTCCCCCTATCCTCTCTTCCTGTCCCCTCACCTCTTTCATTTCATTTCTCCATTCTGCCTGCTATACTTTATTTCCGCTGCCCCAGCTCAGGTGCTTCAGTATCGATGGCAGATGCCGGGGCTAGCAAAAATCTTTTCCTTCCTTTTTACTATTATTTTTAATAAAACCACTACCACCACCACCATCACGAAAAGGAAAGAACAGCGACCACGTTGCTCTCAGGGATCTCCACAGTCGAAGAAGGCCAGCTCCTCTTGTTTGCAGAACAGCCACTGGGCAGTGAGTCGGGATTTGTTCACATAGCCATTCGCATTCCCACCAAGAAAGGAACCGAGTACACAAGTGCGTGAGGCCGGGAGTTCGACGGTATACACACGCACCTTTTTTCCACCTCGGCGGCCGTTTTACGATACCTGCTGGCGCACTTCGTTTGCCAGACGCGTATGAGCAGAACCGCTCCTTTTACGTTCCAGCGCGTCGCTTGAAAACATAATAAGAAACGCAATAACTTTGCTGTGCAATGGCCTTTTCAAACGGGCACCCGAGAACGGCCGCAGTACACAAGGCTCTACGACCTACGTATAGCTTCTCATACGAAGGCCATGTGAAATTTGTCGTGCATGCAGGGGAGCAAGAGCATCTTCGTCATGAAGGTGTTTTCAGGCGTTTACAGCGAGCTCGGGGAGACAATAAAACAGATTGAATGAGCGTTTCTGGTACGCACAAGTAGCTAAAGCTTACAGGGTAGAAGAGTCTGTGAACTAAGGCGCCGGAACGCGACGAGAAAATTTCTCGGATGTGCATAGGGTTGGCACACATGCATTTGTTAGCAGGTTTCAGCTTTGAAATTGTTTATAATAAGAGAATAATTGCTCATTAGCATCCACCCAAGTGCAGCCATACGGTTACGAAGCAAAACTAAACAGCTTTCAGCGAAGCCTCGCAGTTGACGAAAAATTCATCCTGGTCCGTGTTCGAACCCGGGGCCATCGACTAACCGGGGCAGTTTCTCTATACCCACTGAGCTATCAAGGAAAGCTAGCAGATGGCAAGGCGAAGCAGAATCGGTCAACAACTCGAAACGGGAACAGTGTTAGTCCTAAGTGTTTTAAATTTCCACAAAGTTCTTTATTCTTAGGAATTTATTGAAATGTGCTCGTTCGGTAAAGAAGGAAGTCCCAACCCCTTGGTTACTAAATGCACAACGAAAAGTGTGAGAAGTTCGAAAATTTCTGCCATTAGAGTAATATAAGCTTGAAGCATCGACTGACGCGGGAGCGGAGGTTTGAATATCTCAAAAGGGTAACAGGGCATCTATGCAAAAGGGATTTCTTTGAGAGAAAAGCAAACAAGCCAGAGAAACACAATCAGTAAAACTTAGGTTGTCTACTTCCCCCCCCCCCCCCCCCCCACACACACACACGCGCGCACACACCATAGAATATGCTTCTCACTCGTGGGGGAAGGGCACGGATAGCCCTTCTGTCGGTCTTTTGCATCATATCCCCTTGCGCTTGCATGAGAAACGCATGAAATAACGGAATAGCTTCTATAGTTGGCGCACGCGTGAGTTAGGCTTCTCTTTCCTGCGCGAATTGAACTGTTTCCTATAACACCGTGTGCGAGCCATGTATGCAAGCGAGCTAGCCGCGCAGGAAGTCTTTTTTTTTTTCCATCTCCATTCGCTATATAGCTCACCTGTGCATTCTACAACGACCATGCTTTGGAGTACATTTGCACAAAGGGCGATCTTATCTAATACTTCGAACGAACATGGAGAGAAAAAAAATTTTTTGGGGGGGAAAGGAAATGGCGCAGTACCTGCCTCACATATCGGCGGACACCTGAACCGCGCCGTAACGGAAGGGATAAAGGAGGGAGTGAAAGAAGAAAGGAAGAAAGAGGTGCCGGAGTGGAGGGCTCCATGGAGAAAGATGCGGTTTTACATTGTAAAACGTCTCGTTCTTTCACCGAACACTTCTTTATTCGAATAGTACGTTTTGCATGAGAATTTCGTTTTTTTTAATTACGCAGACGTTCCCCGAAAAAAAAGTCAGAGCCGACTATTTGCACGGCGCCCGCATTTAAATGATCCACAGCGCACCAATAAAACTGACGATGCATGTCCTAAACAAGCTTCAGCGCGGCACAAACGGAGACTGGGAAGGAGGGCGACAGCATGCTTTTTTTTTTTTAATGCTTGCTGCTTTCCACAGAAGCTTCCGAAATCTCTCAAAGGTGCATTCCGAATGGTTAGCAAATTCCGCGTTCATCATTTTCTGCGGCGCTTTCATACAAGCAACGCTCGAGGTTCAATTTGATCACTCTCCCTATACATTCCCTGTTTTCAATTTAGCGGGCGTTTAGAACGGCTAAAAAGTACAATGCCAGAAGGGCATTCCTCAAGTTCCTGAAATATTTCTCCTGCGTATATTTTGCGCTGACTCGCGTCGACAGCCGGGTCGAGAGGGCACAGCCACCCAAGGAAGCAAAACAGCGAATCGCACGAAAACGGGTTATGGGGGACTACAGGCGGGGAGTCGGAAACGTCACAGTAAAAAAATCAGATACCCCCCCCCCCTTTTTTTTTTTCTTGTACAAATCTGAACCAAAATATGTGTCGAAAGGCAGAGCTGTGCTTTTTATTTTCCGCATATTACTTGTTGTCTTGTCGGGTTTACCTCAGGTGTGCGCCTCAAATATGGGAACCAAGCCCGACTACTTATTTGACTGCACGGGGGCAGGACAGTACATAAAAAGGCGTAGTCTCCCAGCTATGAATCACCCCCCTCCTGCCTGCCACTGTTTGTTTTTGCATTACATCCCCCTAAAGACTATTAAAACCTTTCTCCCTAGCAAAACTGGGGATTCACAGCCCACAGTTCAAGGAGTGCCGGCGCTGAATAGTGCGATAGCGCACGCGCTACGTTCTTCTTTGCCTGCATTCGTTAGTGCGCAGTGACAGTCATCTTTTTTTCTTCAAACCTGCGCTGACTCCTTGTCGTTGTCATTGGTTAACTTTTTTTCTTTTCACGATGAGTATATACCTAGGATCAATAGTGAGAGGTTGTTTACTCAGCCACTTGCAGAAACAGGGCATTACATATGGGAACCAATTTTTTCTTGCCCCTTTTATTAAATAGCGCGCGTTTATGGGAGCGCATGGAATGCATTTTTCTGCATTGCTGTGTGGTATACTCATGCAGACAGACAAGCAAACAAACAAAAAAAAAACAAAAGAAAGAAAGAAAGAAAGAAAGAAAGAAAGAAAGAAAGAAAGAAAGAAAGAAAGAAAGAAAGAAAGAAAGAAAGAAAGAATCAAGTGTGCGTGCTTCTCCCTAACGTGTCCCATTTTGCAGTGGGATGACAGAGTGAGACTAATGAACGGCGCGGAAGTACTTCGGCGTCTTGAATTGTAGTCGTTCAACCACAGCGTAAACGTCACTCTGCACTCATCAACTACCTCTTGGTCGTTCGCAGTCTTGCATGAGCTGGACAGGGCGCTGCATCTGGACAGGGCGCTGCATTGTGTCGCCTCTCCTTGCGCCCAGCGTAAAAGCGTAGTTTCCTCATCACGCCCTTGTAACATTTTGTCCGGATGTGAAGAACACGAAACATCTGCTTAGGCACTTGGTGGTCACACATAAAATGCAACCTAAAACGTAACGAGGTTACAATAACTGACTGACCACGACGTCAATTTTCCTCGTTCGGCAGCGAGCACCCCCCAAAAAGAAAAGGAGGCTGAGGGAGAAGGAGGAATAACCTGTTCGGGAAAGGGCTGCCAAGTCCTTTCCTCAAAGGTGACGCGGCCAACCAGCCATTTCGCGAAGGATAACGAAGGGGGGTGAACAAGCACGGCACGTAATTGAAAGTGCACGCCGCCGTATAGCCCGCCGCTTGATACGGTGACCCGAACACCGCCGGGAGGGAGCTCTCAGAAGACCGCGCGTGGTTCAGGCGCGCACCACCGACCGACTGTTTGTCCTGTCGAGTGGCTTTCGGGAAGCGCGGCACCGACGTTGAGGTGCGGAGGAGGGGGAGCGCAGGTTCATTCGGTCTGCGCGGCGAGAGAAGGCGCGCCCCCGTCGCCGCAGCACTTCCCGATCCTCTCGAGTGGCGGCCGCCTCCTCCTCTCCTCGGCTAACTTCCTAGCCGGGCCGAAGCGCCGCCGAGGCCGCCGCGGCGGGGACATTTGTTATGCAAACGCGCGGGGAGTGAGGGCGCGCGCCATTCACGCGATGGAGGCAGCGAGCGCCGAGGGGGCGCAGCGCGGGCACGGCGCCTTTCGCGGACGATTATTCAATTTACGATCGCTCCCTCTCTTGCCCCCTACCCTTGTCACTGATCGTGCCGCTGTCGCGGTCGAAAGACCCCCCCACCGAACCCTCCTGTTTCCCTCCAAATGTACGCAGCGAAGAGAAGAAAATAGCTTGGCATTCGCGTTTCCTCATAACCACTCTTCTATTCTCTAACGGACCACTGGTTATCAGCTCTTTTGTCCCAGCTCCTTCCGTCTGATTTCTGCTGGAGCCGACTCGCGTTTTTTCGCTCGCTGCCCCCTGGCTTTGCGTCTCTCATCTAACTTTCCATCCCCGCGGCAGGTGCCGAGCACCTGCCATACGCGCTCCGGTGACCCAGTGGTTAGTGCGCTTGGAAACTGAGCCGGAGTTTCCTGGTTAGAAACCGGAAATGCAAAGGGCGCCCGTGTGCTGTGCGATGTCAGTGCACTTTAAAGATCCCCAGGTGGTCGAAATTATTCCGGAGCCCTCCACTACGGCACCTCTTCTTCCTTTCTTCTTTCACTCCCTCCTTTATCCCTTCCCTTACGGCGCGGTTCAGGTGCCCACTGAGATGTGAGACAGATACTGCCCCATTTCCTTTTCTCAAAAACCAATTTTCATGTGGAAGACACATTTAAGCTAATACAAGCCATAGTATCAAGCAGAGCCACTTACAAACTCCCCTACCAAAATTTAAGCATGAAGGAACAGGACCTGGTAACTCCAGCTCCTCGCACAGAAAGAACGACTCCTCCTAACCTCCATCGGAAGGGCGCTCCTCAGCAAACTTGGTTACTTGGATAGTGTTAATTCGCATAATCAGAAACAGGAGATCTCCCGGTTCAGATCAGGGCCTCTCATTCCTCGTCATATTCATCCCAACCTACACGAGGACAGAAGAGCAGCCCGAGCTAAACCAATACATCTAAGTAAGGCGCAACTTGGACTACACATATGTAGGCATCACTAAAGTTACTACAACAGCACAGCCATGGTGCCTATAGTATACGGTGGTCGCCGCTTCCAAGAGCTAGCGCCTCAAATAGGAACCATCCCGTGCCTTAGAACCATCCCGTGCCTAAGGCCGAGGAGACAGTGATCCCTGTACCTATCGCCGAAGGCAACAGACGGGGCAGATCCTTGAAAATATCACCGACTCGAAAACGGCCCGTCGCGACTTCACAAAAGGCAGACTGTGCAGGAGAACCATAAACGTGCTGAAGAACTATGAGCCCGAGGAGATGCGTCATTACACCATATGGGCTACTGGGCACACCGAGCTCAAGGGTAACCAAGCAGCCGATGCCATTGCTCGAGGCCGCACCACCGAGCTGCAAATGGCGAACGGGAACCAACAGCTGTCCCTCGAACGTACGCTGCGCTATCCTGGAACATCTCCGGGGAGCCCGCATGCGACAGAACCTCACCCGGGACTGAATTGGAAACGGTCAGTTCACTGGAGACAATTACAGACAAACACTTATTCGATTCTGTTCTTAACAAAATTCACCCCGCACAATACCAAAGCGTATACGTCCCTGGTGTAGGGAAATCATCCTACATGAGGCTGCTAGAATATAACGGCAGCTCCCCAAGTACAGAATGCTACAATGGAACAGTGGGAGGCAGCGCTCTCCAGCCAGCCAGAGCATGGAAGAGTAGCAAAAGCTGATTGACCGGGCTAAGATCATCGTAGCAGATGCATGGGCCCTGGACAAAGGGTTCGACACGCAGCCGCGACGAAAATTTCCGAGCAGCAGCTTCTTTATCTTTTCTCTAACAGTAATTTCCTTTCTCTTTTTAATTGGCTGTTAACTTCTTCGGGACAAATGTGATATATTAAATAAGCCTGCTGCTAGAACTAGACGCTACATTAGCTAACCACACTCATGCCGGGCTTAACCTAATTGTGCGCTGTTCTAAATATACGCTCTGTTCTGCGAGAGCACTGCGCGATACATGTTCTGAAAATCCGAACGTTATAGTTGCTCTTTGCGCCGCTTGACTTAAACAAAAATGACGCCGTTTCTGCTCCACTGAAAGTTTAACGGCAACAAGATTCGCATCTTATGGAGAATAATAATGAGGTTTAGGACCAAGGCACGCCCGCTGAGAAGCCATTTACGCCGATATCAGCCACCCCGCAGGCGAGCAGCTGCGCGAACTGCGTCGTCGCGGAAAGAACGTGATTGTCGCCTTGAAGTGTGCATGCGGATGAGAGCGGCACGGCACGGTCACTGCTGATTTCGCCCTATGGTGATATGTATCTTAATTAGGCCGACGCCGCTGGTGTCGATGAGGCCGTTAATTGTCTCACTTGCGAGGCCCCGCGGTTGGGCTGCAACTGCCCTCGCGACGATAAGACATCTAATATACGTGACGATCGTGCGGGCTAGCCTAATTAATATTCCCAGACAGGCGTCTAAGCGGAATCCTGCTTTTATCGTTAAAGACGTCGGACTGCAGGAATTAGCAAGCGACATAGAAATTATGAGATTGAATATGAGACTGCGTTCCTGTCATTATCTATCGTGCTATATATATTTACCGTATATGTGTATACGGGCCGTACCATATAATATATTGACGGGGAGCGGCTCTTATAGGGAAGCGTTATTTTTCGCTCAAGTTTACTATGCTACACAAAAACTAGATTGTGCCTGCCCCGTCTATGCGAATACATTTTCGTTGAATTAGAGCCGGCCCGGCGAACCTTTTGTGAAGATAATGCGTTACAAGTTTGGACGATACGACGCGAGGTTACACACGTATACCTACCTATACGACAATCGGCGGGGCCCAGCCGGAATAAAACAGGCTGATAGAGGACTTCATAGACAGTCATCTCGTCGCACTAATTCCAAATGAGAAATAAGGCGGTGAAATGTGCGCATGCTGTCCGGCGCTCGACTGACCACAGCGGCTACTTTAGCGTATACGGCTGCTCGGAACGGCACTCCGCGCTTGCTACCCAAATCCGACCGCGGCGGCTGCGTTTTTATCGAGGAAAAACGCTAAGGCGCCCGTGTGCTGTGCGATGTCAGTGCACGTTAAAGATAATAGTAATAATTGGTTTTTGGGGATAGGAAATGGCGCAGTATCTGTCTCATATATCGTTGGACAGGTGAACCGTGCCGTATGGGAAGGGATAAAGGAGGGAGTGAAAAAAAAAGAAAGAAGAAGGAGGTGCCGTAGTGGAGGGCTCCGCAATAATTTCGACCACCTGGGGATCTTTAGCGTGCACTGACATCGCACAGCACACGGGCGCCTTAGCGTTTTTCCTCCATAAAAACGCAGCCGCCGCGGTCGGGTTCGAACCAGGAACTCCGGATCAGTCGTCGAGCGCCCTAAACACTGAACCACCGCGGCGGGTCACGCTCCGCTGTTCGAATTTCTTTTCATTACGCTTTTACATCAGTGGTAGCAAAAAGACGCTAGAGCCGTCCGTGATACATTCCAGGACGCTTTTTCGTACCACCCAGGTAAAAGCGCGATGAAAATAAATTCCAACAGCGGAGGCCCACCGTTCGCGTTTCTTTCCATCGTGATATTAACTTTGTTTCAACGTAAGAATAAGCCTGATTACAGACACCTTCCACTACAGCTTCGACGCGACGCATGATAGGCCTAGCGACACCGGACGACCAGCCCACTATATACCGCAGGACGCAGTCACCCGGCGCAGGGGAGCGCGCCTTTATCATGGAGCACACCCCATTCCGAGATGATAACGTTTTTATACTTCCTGTGCGAACGACGCAAAATCACTTACCATGGCATCGAGACGGATGTGAAACGGCAAGGCTTCAAAAATGTCCTCCTGTACAGCCCTGTCGAGGTAATAATAATAATTGGTTTTTTGGGAAAAGGAAATGGCGCAGTATCTGTCTCATATCTTTGGACGCCTGAACCGCGCCGTTAGGGAAGGGATAAGGGAGGGAGTGAAAGAAGAAAGAAGAAGGAGGTGCCGTAGTGGAGGGCTTCGGTATAATTTCGACCGCCTGGGGATCTTTAACGTGCACTGACATCGCACAGCACACGGGCGTCTTAGCGTTTTTCCTCCATAAAAACGCAGCCGCCGCGGTCGGGTTCGAACCCGGGAACTCCGGATCAGTTTTAGAAATTTTCTTTTGCGCAAATAAAACGACACACGAGAAAGGCGACACACACACACAAGCGCAATGCGCTTGTGTGTGTGTGTCGCCTTTCTCGTGTGTCGTTTTATTTGCGCAAAAGAACATTTCTAGATCAAGATGAACAACCAACTCGCCCAACAGGAAGTTTTAATGAAATCCGGATCAGTAGTCGAGCGCCCTAACCACTGAGCCACCGCTTTGTAGAAGCTTTGGTTTTGCGAACGCCACATGCATAAGACGAGCTTAGGCAGTAATGCTGCGATTTCTACCAAGTCGACGCCTAGCTGCGGCGGCGCTGCGAACTGCGGCGGCGCATACAGACGTTGTCGCCGGCGTTTTGCTGTAAAAACAGGATCGAAGATGCGCAGAGTGCCATTACATGAGTTTTATTGCGTTAGACATACAGAGTGCGGATGGAAAAAAGAATTTTTCCCGGTGTATATAATTGGTTTTGGAGGAAAGGAAATGGCGCAGTATCTGTCTCATATATCTTTGGACACCTGAACCGCGCCGTAAGGGAAGGAATAAAGAAGGGAGTGAAAGAAGAAAGGAACAAATAGGTCCGTAGTGGAGGGCTCCGGAATAATTTTGGACCACCTGGGGATCTTTAACGTGCACTGACATCGTGCACAGCACACGGGCGCCTTAGCGTTTTTCCTCCATAAAAACGCAGCCGCCGCGGTCGGGAATTTAGTCTTGCAAAAAGCTCGCTTGAAATGTGGCCATTTGTATACTCAGCGATGTTTGTTAACAGCGCCTCACATGTATACACACCATTCTATATAGTCCAGGCAGGTCATCTTTTCAAAGATATGGCTGGGTGCCTGATAAGAGCTGCGCTGTCATGGCCCTGCAAATGCTTAATTTTTCCCGGTGTAATTAAGCATTTGCAGGGCCATGACAGCGCAGCTCTTATCAGGCACCGTACTAACGTCTGTACTAACGTCTGTACAGGGTATGAACTATATGAGCTCAGAAACCGCTCATCCTGTTTTACACACCATACCAGGTAACACCACGCCGTGCCATTTATGCCAGCATTTATAACAGATTCTCTAACGCAAAGGCTGGGGACAACTGCGCAATGTGCTTTTGGTGGTTTGTGGCAATCCATGTAAAGCACACTAAGTAAGATTACGTTTCCTTTTTTTTTTTGTAAAAGATGGCGAATCGTGTATCACTGTAAAAAAAATTGCGCGGTTTACTTAAAATCCTAGAGGTAATTTGTTGCCGGCCACCTTCCGCAATTCATAAAACGGACTCCTTGAAAAAAAAAATTTGAAACTCGGCAAAAAAGATTCAGTGTTCTGAATTACGGACATTTTGGGCAGTTGAGTACAGCAGCCCATCCGTAAAACGTACTCCGTGGCCTAAATTACAGAGCCTTCAGTTAAACTCCTCTCCAGGCCCTTTACCGCACATCGCTGTTTGCCACCATTCTCTTGGGCAAAACATTACAACAGTAATGGTTCCGCATGACCATACTGGCAAGACCAGTAGTTCAGCATTCCAGACACTGCTCAGTGCTGACGCACGTCGCAATTGCACCAATGATGGCTTGCATGCCATCATGGCACTTCATGGAGTGGAGTTGAGTTGTTGGTGCATGGAGTGGAGTGCCATGTTTAATATATGCTCTTTCTCATCCACGTTGGGAATTGGTGTGGATGCTTTCTTGGCACACTTCGGAAGCTTGAATAAGGCTTTTGTAGCGAGAGCTACACTGGGCTACAGTCAAGCATTTCGCGGTGGCCAGGAGAGGCCAGTTGTGCGCATGCGCCGTTACCATGGCAACCGGAGAGGATCAGCAGGTGCGGCGTGCGCTTCGCCGTCGCCGCGCGCCCTCTCTACCGTCGGAGCCGCGCGTGACGTCACGCGGATGAGCAGTTGTGCGCATGCGCCGATACCATGGTAACCAGAGAGACCCCACAGGTGCGCCGCGCGCTTCGTCGCCGCCTCGCCGCACGCCGCTCTCACCCGAACCGCGCGTCGCACACGCAGCATTGCGTCTAAAAGGCCGATATGCAATGGGCGGCTGTATCACAACGTTCGACATGGACGCAGAGAAGGAGAGTCCAGCCGCTGCTAAACGGCGGTATAGACATGAGAAGATTAACTCTTCTAAAAATGAGACCGCTGCATGCTACTTCACAGATCATCGGGCAGTATTCTTCTCTGTCGAGCAGAATGAATAAAAGATGTGTATACCCAACGTCTCTCATTGCAAAACATACAGTGACCACATCAAGTTCAGCCATGGAAACGTACCTCTCGCTACGTACAGTCTTGGTCAGAAGTCTTAAGGCCACAGCGTTTAGCTGTAGCGAAATGAATGTTTGCAGAATGTTCCGTGTAGCGTATAGCTCAAAACAGAAGTCAAGCAGGAAGCTTCTCTACCCGAAGCTTCTCTACCTTCTGCTAGCATTTAAGGTCATTCAGTTTTCAATTTATCTGTAATGGCTCTGCCGGCTGAAGCGAAAAGCGTTTTGCCTTAAGACTTTTGACCAAGACTGCACATCCAGGCATAGCCGAACTAAGCCAGTGCCAATTTTTTCTACCGTATTCAGTAAATTATACGCAAATTCAATTGAATGACCGAAAGTTGAAGGTTATGCCCTCTCTCAAACAAACAGCTAGCATTTGTTAGCTTTTTTTTGGACAGGTGGCGCAAGCAGGAGATCGTCCATTCCTCACTTGATCACACTGTCAGTGTTGTCCAATAAAACAGCATCGCACTAAACATAGTCTAAGTGCATATTCTCGTGGACAGGGCTAAATCACTCATTTCCTAAAAGAAATGGCGGTCGATATGCGTAGTTAGGCCGAATGCGAAGTTGTTCGGATAGCGATAATGGGCAAATGCTGCGGAATTGGCCATTATCTCATTTACATTCATAAATCCCTGGGAGTCCTCATTCCAATCCTGGCACCATGGTGCTGCGATTAATTAAGTGATGCGCCACTACCTGGCGGTGGCCGGTGCTGCCATCGGTCGGGCTTGTGCGACCCATGTTGCAGTTCCCGAGCAACCTCTATAGCCACCAACTATTGATTGAACTGCCGCCTGCCACGGTGGGCAGCCTGAACAAAACAGGCTTGAGAAAAAAAAAAACGACTGAATGCGGAGAATGGCTACTATATGTGCTAACTCACTAAAAGGATGTGCTATTATACCGTTACTTAACATTGTATATATCGCACCGCGGTCTCAGCCTTCTCTCGCTCCATTCACTTCATACCTTTTGTCATTCAGCGCTATCTGTTCCAAAATCTGTTGTCTGTTCTGCACGGTGAGCGCGACTTCATTCGCCTTGGGCTAAAATTTATAGGGTCCTTACGCTATCGCGCATAAGAGTGTTTCACAACGATAGGTTTGGTTATCGCCGCCCAAACTTCATTGTAAAATGGACGTGGGCGTTGGCCAAAGGTATCGCGCCATCAACGCTTTACGTCTCTCAACGTGCCTAGCCAACAACTGACATGTTTGTGTGTACGAGTACAGCAAAAAAATTGGATGGGACACTTGATCTCCGCCCTAAATGTGCACTAAATGGGATTCTGAGCTCGCCTCTTTACCGCGGGAACTCGATGTACACGCTCCGAGCATTCTTAGAAGCGCCGTATTATGGTCATGTGCGGCCGATTTTTCTATTAAATAGGATTGAACGTCCCGGCTCCCGCCTTTTTTTTTTTTTTGAACCGACCTTCGTGAGTAGAAGGAGTCAACCAAAGCGTGGAGTGCCTTCCAGTCAGTCGTGCGGTGGCTCCGCTTTCGTTTTATTTTGTTTTCTAGGTTTACGTGAACAGAAGGGTTCAGTCGCAGACAACAAAGCCGCGAATTAGGCCCACGGAAATAAAAATGCGCTTGGAGTCATTGCTCTCACTTATCACTCCGCGTATTACTATGTCACACCGCCGATGGCAGGGCGGCAAGCCGCCAGGCTACTGGCTGATGACCTATGTCTTATGGTCGCCAAGGCACAGCGCCATGCGTTATTACGACGCGGCCACCCGTTTTATTGTGCAGTAGGATTCTACTCGCGCACATTGAGCAATTTACCTTTTTAGATGCCACGGGAACGGACCCGTGCCGGTTCAGGGCCGGGCCTCACGCAGAGCTTGCTGGGTTGGGTTCATGCCTCAGAATGATCACCGCGGGCAGTGCTCTGCGGCTTAGTCAGGCTGGCTAATGAGATTAGAGTGTGTCGCAGCATCCACTTTTAACAATCGACCACCTGTGAATTCGTTGTGCGGAAACTGCCTGAAAAACGGCGTTGTTGCGCGGCTCTGATCCCCAGGTGGTCGAAATTACTCCGGAGCCCTCCACTACGGCACCTACCTGTAGATCTACTTGGCTGCCGGCATCGCCAATACAACAGTGATGCGGTGTTGTAGCACACATAGCACGTCACGAGAAAGATTGCGCTATACTTATTCTGCTCCCGCCTATATATTCCGCTGCAGAGTCCGGCTTCTGGCGCTATACACTATTAAAATTGCTTGGGCCTTCCTTCCCCGTTGAGCGGCGTCAAAGCCACCAAAACGTGCGTGCGACGGAGTACATGTATATGCAGAGGTTGCATACTTCGTGTGCCTCTTAACGACCGTTTAAAACATGCTATTGCAGACGAAATTTCTTTTGGGGCGGCAATTTACGGCAGTATGCCTTTTTACTCTTTGCAATGACTGTTTATTGACAAAGTTAATTTGGGAATGATTACACGTGCGCGTACAATTTTTAAGACATACCATCAAAAAATTATTTACCTTCCTCATATAATAACTTTCGCTAACAGCCGTTCTAATGGCCTCGGTTCTGACAGCACCAATAATCTTTTTTTCCTGTCTCTTTCTTTCCTGCTGTGCAAAATTATTTTTATTATTTGTTATTTTTCTACTTCGTATTGGATTAATCCCGTTAAACGTAATGGCACAGGCCGGGACACTTTTTTATTCTTTTTCTTAGTCTCACCATAGTATTAGCCATGAAATTTTTCTTCGTCCATGATATTAGCACGGCGTCCATCTTGCGTCTGGCTCCTTCGTCTTTCTTGCCGCCGCGGTGGCTGAGTGGTTTGGCGCTCGGCTGCTGGCCCAAAAGACGCGGGTTCGATCCCGGCCGCGGCGGTCGAATTTCGATGGAGGCGAAATTCTAGAGGCCCGTGTACTGTGCGATGTCAGTGCACGTTGAAGAACCCCAGGTGGTCGAAATTTCCGGAGCCCTTCACTACAGCGTCTCTCATAGCCTGAGTCGCTTTGGGACGTTAAACCCCCATAAACCATAAACCTTCGTCTTCCTCTAGGGCCACTGGTCTCCTTGCTTCCTCACCAAGGCTGTCAGACGACTGCGCTTTTTCCGCTATGCACGCTCACTGCGCATCGGGAGCCTCGATGCGCAAGATAACAGTCGTCGCGCCGCGAGTGGGCTTCTGAGACTCCGCTCGCTTGACCGGGACCTCTTGGTTCCCACCGTGCGTGACCTGTTGGATCACACGGATGTGCACGACGTCTGCAAGGAAGGGACGGGACACTGGTGGCACTCCAGGACCAGTATACCACGAAACCCCGGCCCCTTGCATGCTTCGGGGGTTTTCGGCGTATAGCGTAAATCAACGGTCCACCGGACAAGGGCTGACACTGCGTACACGGCGGACGAGCTTGCGGCCTGGAGGTGAGAAACACCTCTTCGATTGCGAAGGCGGTATCTCTGGAAACGTTGCGCAGCTCATGTGTGCATTCTGAGCTACTGCTTCTGAGCCCTGACCTCAAACACATTATCGTGGGATTGTCCGGGCGACGCGACTGTCCGGCATCCTGCACAAGCCACAGAAAGTGTGCTCCCTGCAAGACAGGATTTACCTGCAGGATGAGTGCAGGAGCCCCTGGTGGCTCTGTGGTTATGGTGCTCGGCTGCTGACCTCAAAGACGCGGGTTCGAGCCCGACCGCGGCTGCTGCGCTTCGATGGAGGCTAAATGTAGAGTCCCGTGTATATGTATATAGTGTGCGGTGTCTTTCCACGCTAAAGAACCCCAGGTGGCCGGAAGTATCCGGAGCCCTCCACTACGGCGTTCCCGATAGCCCAAGTCGCTACCAAGCCTTTCATCCTTTTCCATTCCTCATTTAGGCCACGGGACATCCTACGGCAAAAAAAAATATTCCTTTATTCATTTAGGCTCCATCTGGCCAGCTTCAGGGCTAATGACGTGCCTAAATAACGTATGTAGCGCGCGCTCGCGTGTATTGTAAGTGACCTATACTTGAATTCATCGACAACGTATCCTGTTTCTGGTAGTTGCAGCGTCGAGTTATACTTTACCGCATACGTCGCATTTTTCATTCCACTTCCTCGCGAAAAAAAAAAAAAAAAGCAAATGTCCCCCACCCTACGCCTTATTTTTCCTTTCCGCATTCGACACCGCGCAGCGTGGAAAACGAAGATTCCCATCGGCAGAGCCGCAGCCCTCAACCCCCTCCAAGGGTTTATGCTGTACACGGCCGCTTAAATGCAGAGGGCTCAGGCTCATCCCGCGTGCACAAGAAAGAACGACCACTCGAACAAGTCGTCGTCTCCTCTCGCGGCCATCGATCATCGGCGCCCAACACGGGCGCCCGAACGGTAGAAGGAGTGGGAGACAGCGCAACAAGGAAGTCCCGGGCCGGGCCCACACACGCGCACTCCAACCAACACCCCCCTCCCCCATTCCCTTTTCAACAACGAAAAGCCAAGGAAACCCAATCTTTCAAGAGGGGCGCTGGACGCGGCATGGAGGCCAATGGGACTCCCCGTCCGCGCGATACGGGGCGAGACCAGTCTCCTCCTCCTCCTCCGTGCCGGGACAGACTGCAAACACGACGCGGCGGGGGGAGAGGCGAAGCCCTTTTCCTGTTGCGCCCCTCGTTGTTGTGGTCAGCCGCTTGTGGACCGCAGCCCTTCCAGGCCGCCTTTGAAACGGGCCTCATTTCGAGAAGCGCCGGTCAGCTTACCCACCGCTTGCTCGCTGTGGCCCTGGAGAGCGTGCCACAACAAACGCTGCTGCTAACTGAGAAGAATGTTTTAGGATGACAGCCGTACCGTGGCACTTTGCGGTAACGGGGTCATGCCGTGCGTCGTCATGGGCTTCCGCCTTTGCCTGGGTGCCGTGAGGGACATATGGGCCAGGAAGTGGGTGGTCTTTACTCTCGAGAATGTGTCACTTGTTCTGGGGTCACGTGATATTCTGGGAGGTCCTTAAGTGGCCGCTTCCCTGAGAAGTCCAGCATCACTATCGCTATCCGCCGTGCTCCAGGGAGGAGGAATTCTCCAGAAAGTTTCCTCTTGATTTCCTTGACAATCATCCTCACCCCTTCTTTTTTTGAAGCCATAGATAAATGCGAGCTGCGCTGAGATTCCTGCAACCATGGAAATTATGTGAATTTGGTTGAGGCACTGTATGCAATATCGGTGACATGGAACGACTGAGGAAAATAAAACAGTGACATATGGAACGAAACGTCCTGTCGGGCCCACAGTCAACAGACCTGAACACAAAAAGGAAATCGATTCGTGAAACTCACAGTAGTGGTAAGAGCTGTCGTAAGCTTTATTTAGAGAACTTGTGAAGGTTGTGCGGCTGCGTCTTTCATTCGTGAGAGTACCTCAGCCCACTGAATGGTTGAGGCACTAAATGATATGACCCCCTGTAGATCCCATGACTCCCTGAATGACATGACTCCCTGAGATCTCTGTAGACGTATATCAAAGTTCGCGAGTCATCATCATCATCAGTCTGACTACGCCCACTGCAGGGCAAAGGACCTGCAGTCCGATTAACCCTGTGCTTTGCCAGCTGCGGTCACCGCATCCCCGCAAACTTCTTAATCTCATCCGCCCACCTAACCTTCTGCCGCCCTCTGCTACGCTTGCCTTCTCTTGGAATCCACTCCGTTACACTTATGGACCAACAGTTATTTCGCCTTTGCATTACATGCCCTGCCGATGCCCATTTCTTCCTCTTGATTTCGACTAGGATGTCCTTAACATGCGTTTGTTCCCTCACCTTTGGCCGCTTCCGGTCTCCACATTTTTCTTTCCATATCTCTCTGCGTTGTTTCAACTTTAGCTCAAACCTTTTCGTTAGCCTACACATTTCTGCCCCATAGGTGAGTAATGGTAAGATACACGGATTGTATACTTTTCTCTCGAGTGATACTGGTAAACTGCCATTCGTTTGATATGAGACAACCTGCAATATGCGCTCCACCCCATTCTTATTTTTCAAGTTAATTCCCTCTCATGATCCGCATCAGCGGTCACTGCCTGCCCTAAGTAGACGTATTCCCTTACCACTTCGTAGGTAACAGTGGTCGATGGAGCTGCATGGAGAATCGCAGATCAGAGAAGAGCACAGCTTTTCGCCGGGATCAATCCGGTGGCGATTGGCAGTGGCGGCATAGCGTCAGTTAAATCAGGAAATAGTTTTGCCGAGAGATGGCATGTCCAACATTCCCGGACAAAAATTTTGAATACTGAAAAATTTTAAGGTACTGTTATTGAAATATTGAAGGTAATAGTCCATTCCTCCGGTGTGTAACCTAAAGTTTTTTGCGTCGCTCGCATCGAGCAGTTAGGACTGCCATACAAAATCAATGGGGAATGCTTTTAACGACATCGAAACGTTATTAGCAAAGAAAGCCTGCCGATATACTTACTTATTGATTGATTTGTTGGTTGGTTGATTGATTGATTGGTTGAGTAATTAATTGTTCTGTTGATTGATTGATTGATTGATTGGCGGATATATTTATTGTTATAGTGAAATCTTACAGAATATGAAAAAAATTGACTCACAAACTCTTTCTCGAAAATGCTTTTTTTTGCAGAGTTGTTGCGCATGAAAGCGATGTATACATTTCACCATGAGGGCAGATATAGGAAAATTTGGTGGCGAAGAGTGCGTTGACTGCTCTGACCACATCGAAAGAGGGAAAGGCCGCATGAAGAAAACAGCACGGAAAGAAGAGACAGACAGAGAGAGAGAATTAAAATGGGAAGCTTCGTCTTCTGCCCGTAAATGTGTGCATACCCTTGTCGGTGGCATTCATGCGGCCGAGTGGTTCTGCCGTAAGCGCCGTGGCCGAGAAGAGAGAAATATTTATTGTTGTAAAATGGGGAAAAAAGGTGACCTGCGCGTGCACTCTTAGAAAAAAGGCATTAGTACTTACTAAATTTGGGGTAGTAACTGGTTGTCACATATGTTACTATCCTGTTAGTAACTGCAGTTACGAAAGGGAAGGTTAGTAACAGTTACTAACCCACGGAGTTAGCAACGGCTGCTACCTGCAGCTAGTAACGGGAAGCTAGTAGTGTTTACTAAAAAATGAATAGAAACTGTCGCATATGTTGATAGGTTCTTCATACGGTGCGCTGGCGTGGCTTGTTAAATTTGCGCATACTGAAAAAAAAAATAGCTACATAATCAACCTGACTATGATCCCGAAACCAGTCAGAGCGTGCTGGCCGTAAATCCCACGCTTAGGTCCTAGCTTATTGCGCACTGCATGAGCACATTATGCGATGTGATGGCATCAACTTTACCGGGCGAACACACTGGTTCAGGAAGAAAGAAAAGCACAAACAAGAAAGAATCCCACGCGAGCACTGCGCTTGCACAGGTAAATCTTTCTCTCTCTTGTATACTCCGTAAATATGACTCTCAGTTACGGGCTAGTGGCTCTTGCCCGTTGAGCTAGGATACCAGCGTTAATTATGAAGTTGAGATTGCAGAAGCAGCTTAGGCCACTGCAGAAATGTTTAATTACAAAACCAATTTATTCGCACGACAGTCTGTGTCAGTTATATTCTTTGACTTTATTTTAGGGCCAAAGGAACGGTTACTAGCTAGGTAGAAACCAGGGAAGGGAAGAAACAGCGCAATGAAACACGGACACACGAAGAACGGACACAAACGAGCGCCGTTCTTCGTGTGTCCGTGTTTCATTGCGCTGTTTCTTCCCTTAAATGCATTACCAACTAGCCCGGAACCTTGCTCTCCTGAGAAACCAGGGACCAGAGTTATTAAAAAGGTGGCAAGGGCTACTGTTACTAACTATACCTCGAAGAGGGTAGTAAATAGTAAAAAAGCAGTAAAACGCAGCCAGAGTTATTAACTGCTGCACTTACTACCTTTTTAGTACCCTTTTACTATCTTTTTTTTTAAGAGTGCGTGTCTAGGTAGTAACAGGCAGTGAAAAGTTAGTAACGGTGCAAGAGAAGTAGTGACTGCTGAAGTTACTAACTTTTTGCTTGTAGTTACTAACTTTTTATTAACTTTTTTTTAAGAGTGTGGGTTCTGTTTACTTTAAACGAAAAGGAGAGAGAGAAAAAGAAACAGGCTTGTTCTACGCAAAGGACATATTTTTCAGTAAGCATCCTTTCTGTTTTTTTTTATCAATTTAACGTAAGCATCCTTTTTGTTTTCTCTTTATCAATATAACTAGTTTCTTTCACCAGCTTACAGGAAAAAGTTCACCAAAATGCATCGATTTCGGTTTCCTTCAGTAACCAAAGTGTGCGAAGACAGCTTTATTTCCATTTTTATTGGCGCCGTGCCATGCGGCGGAAATTGAAGAAATAATTTCATTTCAGGTATACTCTTAGCCAAAATTAGTCCCGTGGGAGCAATAGCAGCCGTTAGTCCCCGTGAGCAGCCCAAAAGAAGCGACCGCGTGCGTGCCGCGTGCAAACTTCACGGGCCAAATGCTTAGTCCCTGCAGCCTGAAAAGGACTAACTGAAGGATGAACAGTAGAATTTGCTCCTTCTGTTTAGCAGGTACTCCCCAAACAAGCATGGCGGCGGCCTTCAAAGCAAGGCCCCTCGCTTCAGACTGATTTCGTCGTTAATACTGCCCTCTTGAGAGCATTCACTGAAGTTAAATAGAGCACTGGTCGTTCACTTCGTCTCATTTCGCCTATAAAAAAAACAAAGGAGTGACAAAGTTGCTTTGTTTTTCATTCAAAATGACGATTCTGCCGCTTGTAGGTTTTATATAGGTGCGTCGATTTGTTGACAAAGATGGCTTCCGTCCCAACAACCAGATGGCACCACTAGACAGAACTTGCGTCTCTTCGTGTAACGTCCCGCAAAATACCCGCATTTAGCGCAAGTACTCGTGGATACACTTATGGTACGTCGATGGCGTCGCTCCATGTTCTTTTCTAACGATATCAGTGTACGTCCCGAGCGGCGACGTGGTGGCCGGGAAATGTGAATGAGGCAGCATTTCGGCGGCGGCGAATTTCGCCCGCCCAACAGTGAACGAGCCATAAGGCCGCCCAAACTATCTATACCTATGTAAATTACGCTGGAAATCTCGCTTCGTTGGCATTTCTGTTTAAACGGCTGCTTCTAGGGACTAACTGTTGCACCCCTTTCCTAGGGGACCAACGGTTTCGACCCTTCGCACTTGGTCCCGAAAATGACTAAAGGTTGTGGAAGTCAGTTCGCCCCCAAGAAAGACTAATCTCTCGCCTCCATTTAGTTCCCTTTTTCTTAGAGTGTATTCGAGCAAGGATTTGGGTGCTGTGTGCCATGCGGATAAATGCTCAAATCTGGAGGAGACACCCAGGACTCTGACATCCAGAGAAGCCCTGCCCGCAGAAGTCAGTGCAGTGCATGCGGTTCCTCCGTTGCGCGAGCTCAGCACAGCGGGTTATATAGCCTTATACAACAGGGAACACAAATAACGGGGATGAAGTGTAGGCGGCCGTTTACAGCGCGACAGACCTGTTTTGTGCGGAACAAAATGACGTGACGAGTTACAATTTTCCATTCATACAAGGAGTGCATGTACATGTATGGAGAGCTTGTATGGAGCGCTTGTATGGAGTGCGTGTATGGAGTGCTTGTAAGTACATGTACCGCTGGCTATATACTGACCGTTTGCATATCGATAACGAAATAATAATGCCGACCATTTGTGACACGTTCCGTGAACTAGAGTTCTTCTGTCACCCCTTGTGGTCCAGTTGAGTCTCATGAAATTATTTTAAATGTCGGGATGCCTCCGCTAGAACTGCCCGGTTCTCCTGTGCGGAAACAATGTCTTGCAGAGCATGGCACGGCAGAGACTGGCATGTCACACACTATATACGCATTCTTGACATGGTGCAGAACGAGTCTCAGGTTTCTTGAGGCAGCCTTTTTGTGATAGGAACTGTTGACTTATCTGAATAATCCAGCAAGCTTCTCATGCAGGGTGCAGCTGTCATGTGCCTCGTTTGGAGACGACGACCTTAAAGGGACTATGCAACGAATAAAATGTCACTTGTAAATGTTTTCAATGCTTAGAAATTATGCTAAGAAGCACTCACACCAAGTATGAGTCTTCAGAACTGAGCCGGCAATTTATTATGAACTTTTAAAAACCGTGTTTTTCAAAATTCGCGAGCCGATTGGTGTGCTCGTAGTGACCGATTTTGGAACTAAAATCGTGAAACAAAGACGTCACACTACCCATGACGTCGCCAGGCCACCACACGCTCTCATTCGCTGGAGCCACGGCAGCCACGGCTGCCACGATGTCACGGGCACAGTTCCGGTAGCGGTGAAAATCGTCTGCTCGTGCCGTCGCGCGATCCTCTCGGGCAAGCGCGAGCCAGGGCATTGCCTTCGCGCATATGGTTTCAATTTTCCTCTGCTGCCTCCTTCTGTCGGGAGTTCCGGAGCCACTCGCACGGCTCTTCGGGCGCACGCATAGGGCTCGATGCCCATCGCGGCCGTAAAAGCGAGCAGTCGCACCTCGATGTCCGGGTTTATTACTGCTAATTACCACAGATGACAAGCAAAGAAACTCGACGCGCGCCGCAATCCAGGGAGGCGAAGAGACCGGAGAGATGTCGCCACGCTGCCGACGCTGCTGCTGGGGGGCTAGGAGCGACAACCGGAAGGTGCAAAATAAACGTCAGCGGATGACGTATTCATAAGCGGGGCCCAGTCCCAGAGCTGTTTTCTTTATTTTTTCTGGTGCCCCGCGTGTACGAGTTGAGGGGGGAGAGGAGGAGCGTAATTCTTAATCGTCTATATCTTCGCAGTTATTGATGCTAGCTCAAAAATTCTTGCACTGGGGTGACGAGTGATTGAATGCCTATCTCTCATCTGCTTTACATAATCTCAATTAATTTATTGCATAGTCCCTTTAAGCGGGCAGCTATCCTTGTGTGTATTCGCTGCAAAAGACTTAAAAGCACAGGTGACGGCTGTCCTCCACGGCTGAGGCCAATTTGCCAAATGTTCATAATCGCACAATTTGATAGCATTCTTTGTTAGGTTCGTTGGTCGTTCACCCCTCATGATCCGAATGTTGCCAAGAATTGCTTATTACACCTTAATGTTGGTCTTCTGCCGAGATGAGCTGCAAGCTAAAGTCAAACTGCGCTTTTTTCCGATGTCTCTTCACATTTGTTCTGTATGTGTTCTCCACGTTTCCTTTCAATTCCTTCGCTTGCAATAAACCTCTAGTTGTCAGCAGAGCTCGTGTTGTCTCTTCTCGTGCCCCGTTTTCTGCGCTAACTTCTGTAAGATGCGCAGCATGTACGGGTATACAAACGCCCGCTACTTTTGCGGTTCCGTAACAGCACGAGGCGACACCCCATTCACAAGCGTTTCGTGTAGCTACTGCGTTGAGAATATATCTTCAACAGCAGCGTACAGGGGAGACAACATGCCGGAAACCGCCCGCGAAATCGGCCAACGCGCTGCGCACTTTCGCCGTCCTCGCCGTTTGTGGCAGAACACCACGTAAATTATATAGACTTGGAGTGCATGCACTGGTAGCACGTTTCGCCTCTTGTCTGTGCCTATAGCTATAGCTCATAGTACCACAAGTTTTACTGTCCGCGACGGCAAAGCCGCGAGCTCGGCTGGAGATACAAGAAGCAAAGAGGCGACGACGCGCCGCCGCGAGTCCCTCGAGGAGAAAGCAGATGGGATCAACAAGTGGCTAATAACTCTGAGCGAGGGCGTCTTTGAGAGCAGCGACTTTGAACCTTCTGTTTAAATCGCGAAAGTGTTAAGTTCGATACAACTGTACTAATTTTAGCACGCGTGCATCGGTATCTATAAGGACTTGCGTTCTCGAATGCATGAAGTCGCATTGCGTATATATTATACCTTGTGATGCCCGCTCCCCCGCGAATACCGGCTGCGCGCTTTTCTTCGACACCTTTCGCTTCAGGGACGAAACACGGACATTTCGATCCAAGGTTCGGTCGTGTTCTCCCATATAAGCGACATTTCACGCTTGGTGAAGCGCTTATTCTTACTATAATAACATATCCGCGACAAAATCACCGCGCAGCTCGTCGGCTACATGTTGGCGGCGGCCGGCGCAAGCAGTCAGACTGTAAAAGCGGGCTTTCCGCCCTGCTATTGGCCGTGTCAGCCAACGCTTCTGCTCTCACCGGATGCCGCGTCTTGCGGGTATTGTACTAGCGGGCGCATATCGGCGGCGACGGGCGTCTTCCTCAACGTCGGGCGTCGAGTGCGCGCCGTCGGGCGAAAATCGCCGACCGGCCGCCGCAAAAACGCTCCCTATATCTCGGCCTTTACGAAGAACATGGTAGACGACGCGAGCCGCTCAAGGAAGGAGGCTTGGTGAGGAGGAACTTGTCGCTACTTCGCAAACCTGGTCTATAGGCGTTGTAGTTACGCCAGCTGCAGCGCATGCACCATTCTTTGGCTCAATTTACGTGACACACCCTGTATATCCTGATAATCCCTTGACCAAACAGCTAGGGTTGGTTCTGTAGCAGCAGCAGTGGTCTAAATTAGCCCGCCACTTTTTCTTTCTCTGCGTCATAAGAAACTGTTCTTGTTAGGTCAACAGACAGTGCTTCACGTGCAGAAAAAAAACGTGTCAACAGTAGAGATCTTAAATAATCTATAGTGACCAGTGTGTCATTTCCTGTAGATGAGAGGCAACATAATCTCTGCACCAAGGAAGGCAAAAGGAAACAACGCGGAGAAGGAACGAAAACTTCCATACCGTGCGGCACGCACCACCAAGAATGCAGCCGCGTATACGCGGCGCTCGAATCGCTTGAGTGGAGCCTGTTGTCCGACGTGCTATTACGTTGCAGCTGCGAGCTCATCGTACACAAATACGTTCAGGCGTTGGTGACGGCGATCATCAGCCTATAAAGTGGCCAGACATCGAGATCACCCGTCTCGTAACAGATAAGCACAAGCAGAAGGGAGTATTTTGCTGTTATGTTAGGCAGCACGATCAAGGAGGCTTTCCGTAAAGGATACTCGATAATAGACCATATTCACGTTATCAATAAGGTGATATAGAAATGCGTGCAATATAACCAGCCCATATATACAGCGTTCATTGATTACGAGAAAGCACTCGATCGGCTGAGTAGAAACCTCATCAGTCATACAGGTATTGCGGAATAAGGGTGTAGAAGAGCCTTACGTGAAAATACACGAAGATATCAATAACGATTGGGTATAGTGACGATGGGTATAGGAATTAATAGAGAATACCTAAGTAACTTGGGATTCGCTGATGGCATTGCCTTGCTAAGTCACTTATGAGATGAGCTGCAAAGCATGATCAGAGATACAGGCACAGCAGAACAGTGGGTCTAGAAATCTGCATGCACAGTACCAAAGTAATGTTCAACAGTCTCGCAAGGGTACAGCAGTTCACAATTGGTAGCGAAGTGCTGGATGTAGTAAGGGAATACGTGTACTTAGGGCAGGTAGTGGCCGCTGATCCGGATCATGAGAGCGAAATAACTAGAAGAATAAGAATGGCGTGGAGCGCATATGGCAGGTTCTCTCAGATCATGAATGGCAGTTCACCAATATCCCTCAAGCGAAAAGTATGCAACAGCTGTATCTTACCGGCCGTATAGCCATAGCTTCAGGGCCGCGGACGACGGACAGCTCAGAATGGCGATAGCTACCCGAGTCTGAACTCTCGAGCTGTTGGTGACGGTCGGCCCAGGTCTGGCAGTCCTTGGATCCCGACCGTCGCCAACTGTTTGCCCGATCTTCTGCCCTGCACGACCCGCGTTGTTGCCTCTGAAGGAATTCCCCGGGTTGTTTTTGTTTTTGTTGCGTTATTGACATCGCACATACCCACGACGGTGGACAGGGCCAGGTTGCTGTTGTTGCTGTTGGCCTCTAGAGGAATGGCACATACCCACAGTTGGGGATCGGCCAGGGGGCCTTGCAGATTCGAAAATGACGAACGAAGTTCCTCGTGCGCCAAGTTCTTTTCACCGTGTGACAGCTCGTGGCATAAAACAGACCACAGTGTGACACTGGCATCGCTCAGATGCCTCGATGCATCGTTCCGTTACCAACAGAACGATGCATCGATGTACCCTACCACATGCTTCTATCGAAATAGAATAAACAGTGTAATACCCAACATATAACACTTTGCAGCGGTCCCCAAAGTTCCCATGAATATATTGTTTATTAATGAATTAGCGAAGTATAGTTGAACTGGACATCGTGTCTATATATTACTGAACTCGGATCGCGTGCAGAGTGGGTACGGAGGTGTACATAAGTCCAAAACTTTACAAGGCGCTTTACGGCCTTTACGGCCGGAACAGCAGTGCGATTTCGAACTGGAGGAGGAGGAGGAGGAGGAGGAGGAGGAAGGGGAGGAGGAAAGACCGGGAGGTTAATCGGTAAATGAAACCAGTTTGCTACCCTGCACTGGGGGGAAGGAATGAGGGGATATAAAGATGAGGGAGAAAAGGGAGTGATAAGGAAAAACAGATGGCGAAAAGGCTTCGGCAAAGTCACAGCCTCTCAAGAACCTGCAGGAGGGCCTAGCAGGCCCTCGCCGCCGATGGTCGCCGCGGCCGGTGTCTAATAAACTTGAACTCCGTTAGCGGGCGTGAATCGATGTGTTCCAGCGCACGGCGTAGAGAATGTCTTCCAGAACTGCACGCTGGGCAATCAACAAAGAATACGAGATATTGTCTCATCGCGACCACAGATGTCACATGCAGGGAAGACGCAAATGGGCCCGCACAAATGCGTTCAGATGCTAATCAGCAGCTCTCTACACTTCCGTGGCGGCGTGAAGACTTCAGAGGGTGGCGTGTATGTCCAACTTAGAATATGGTTTCGTAGTTTTGACGTGCCGTCGTGTCCGGACATTGAGTGGGGCTTCTGGGGCAGCAGGAGACACATCTGAATGCCGCGGAACCCGGAACGAGGCGACGGCTCACAACAGCGCGTCGCACTTGGCGCCCCCGACGCAACGTTGGTTTCCATTCCCTCCACTCGTCACTTCTGCTTCTCATGTGCCCCCTTACTTCTTTGGTATGAATGCTGCCCGCCTATAGGAAGCCTGCTCTTCGTACGGAAATGCGCCGGCTCTTTTATTAGTCAGCGGGAGGCCAAGCTTATGGCAACGGGATTTCGGTGGCAGCGCGAAGATGCGCGCGTAGATATCGCTAGAAACAGGAGCTAAATTTTCCTGGAGGCACGGTTAAGCTCATAGCATTAACAAGTGAGACAAAAGAAAGCCACCGCTCGCCTTAAAGTACGAAAGAAAATTATTCACAAATGCGGGAGTGAGAATGCTTCTATAGTGAAAGGTAGAGATGGTATGCTGACGCATAATTTCTGCGATTAGTGAGTTCACTTATAAAGCATTGTAAGCGCGCTCCCACGCCGAGCGTTGACGCAACAAATTTCTTTGGCCTAAGCCACACCCCGGCGGTGCTGCGGCGTATTTGTGTGGCGTAGCCACCCTGCTGACTCATATAGCCTAGCGAGAGTAAGGAGAGAACCGACGGGCTTCGTATCGCGCACAGATTTCGTCCCGCCTATTATTTGTTTTGGGTTCTTTTTTTTTCTTCATTCCGCAAGTAAGCCTTTCTGAGACCTAGAAATGGCTCCCCAGCAGCCCCGCGGAAGGCCCCCGCCATGGTTGAGACGCGTGGGATAATCGGCCTCTTTTTTTTTTTCCTCCTCCACGAGGCAGGGAGAGGGTGGACTCCCGCCGTGAGACTTCAGAGGCGAGCCGTACTCGTCTAGTGAAAGGCGCCGTTCTCCCGAGAAGGTTTCCCTCTCTCCCGCAACGTCCGTCTTCTTCCTCCTCACCAGCCACTCGGCGACCGCGCCAGACCAGCGCCTCGGCCGAAAAACCTGCTGCCGCTGTCAGTCAGCGCCATTCATCAAGGTCGCACCGCGCGCCACCGCCGCAGTGCGGTTATAACGGAGCGGGGTGGTTCCCGTTCCGCCGCGTTTTCGCGGCGACTTGCGGCGGCTGATGGATGGGTCTCCGGCGCCTTCCCTGATCGAAGCAGGTGGATGGAGCTGGGGCAGTATCCGTCACCGGGCTCGCCTCTGTCTCCACGTGCTAGAGGCGAGTTGTAGCTGACACGACGGCCCGCTCGCCTCCGACGGCGCAAAATAACACTTCAGCACTTTTCTCGTCTGCAGCAGTGTGCAACGGCATTCTTTCGTCCACCTGGGGTTACCACCTGGGGTTCTTTAACATACACTGACATCGCCCAATACACGGGCCTCTAGAATTTCGCCTCCATCGAAATTCGACCGCCGCGGCCAGGATCGCACACAAGACTTCTTACGATAAACCACTTAAGCCGCCGCGGTGGCTCAGTGGTTATGGCGCTCGGCTGCTGACTCGAAAGACGCGGGTTCGATCGCGGCCGCGGCGGTCGAGCGAAATTCTACAAGCCCG